>NW_027411977.1:177348365-177615865 GCF_047663935.1 Musca autumnalis | reverse complement strand
TGTGGGTCTATACCAAATCACTGACATATACCAAAATTTTGTAATAAAAAAATGTCTGTTTCAAACTTCTGCTGAAAAAAATATTCAAAACGATCCGAGAGAAGCTCTTAAAAGCGAAGGAGTGGACCGATGTGCTAATTTGGGACCTAATTTATTGCTTTCTTCGAGAGTTACCGTTCACACCTTTTCACAGAACTCTTTTGAACATTTGTGTTGGAGGTACCTGAAGGAGTGGAGCGATAAGGCCAATTTTCTAACATAGGCTTAGTTTGGGCCAAATACTACGAAGTTCAAACTTTAGTTCGAATCGGCTGAACCGTTCGTGCGCACAAGCCAGACAGACGGACAGGGCTAAATAGACTCCAAATTGTCTGTAACGAATTTCCTCAAACATACCTGGGGTCTAATGCCGTTATTTGGATTAGCCACATATTTGGTCGTGTCAAAGCGTATAAACCCACTTTAGCCTAAAGGTTGAAGTATAAAAAGACCAATATTTCGAGGTCTATTATTTAACCGCTATATTTCAATAATTTGCATCTATCTATGGAAGAAAAGCTAAATTTTAATATTTTATGGCAAATTTCATCCGCTAAATACTATCTACTACTACCAAGATGATTAGCATTTTCCTTGACCAAAAGCCTTACCTTGTGCAAAATTTGTCAGTATTGAACTATAACTGCGACATCAAGCTTGATTATGATCACACAGCACAATTGAAAGTCTGGAATCTCTGTATAAAATAGACAGTAACTCTGTTATCTGATCACGTACATCAACATAACTTGTATCAGTGGAAAGGTCGAGAATTCCTCTTTCAAATATAGCTTACGGAAGGGCGGACAAAAATCTTAAAATCGCTTTATCTCGTCGAGATATGAATTTAGTGGGGTCTACGAGGAATATTTCACGGTGTTACATGAATTTTCGAAAAAAAAACTTATAATATCATTTCCATATAGTGGTGTAGGGTACATTAAACTGAATAATAACATTGTCCAACATAGAATTCTAGCTTTATCATATAGCTAGGGCAACATTAAAAACCTTTTAGTACTTCTCGAACCCCTTAGCCACAGTTACCAAAACTTCAGCCGTATATGATCCCTATGTATGGAATTTACTGCAATCGTGAACTTTTCGCTTAGTCATGTTTTACAATGTTGTTTTTGTACTCTTACACTCTCTCTCTCTGTTGTGACGTCATTCATTGTAAGCCCTCCTACTCCATCGTATTTATTACCTTTGCCACATTAGTTGTTTACATTAATTCGTCTGTTTGTATACGAGTATGTGTATAGGTGCATTATTTGAACATTGGATAATTTCTCAGATGAAGGATGCTAGAACAGTCTATGCCAGCGTTGCACAGCAGGTCTGTCAGGTATGGCGATTTCTCGCCAAACGTGTTGAAAATTCGCCACGTTTGGCGACTTAATTTTTGACTTGGCGACATGTCGATCTTTTGGCGATTTACATAATGGTTGGCGATTTTGTTGGCGAATTGTAGAAAATCAGTATTTTAAAGATGAAATACCAACAAATTTAGTTGACTTTTGGCCAAATGTTTATGATTACCATGATGCGGCAGGTACATATCACTAGCTGTTCTTAATATGTTAGTTATTCCAACCAGTAATGCCTGTGTTGAAAGGGTATTCTCAATTATGAATTATACCAAAACAAGGTTGCGTAATTCGATCCAGTTTGCGCTCTAGGATGCTCTATTGAGGGTAATAAATCATTTTAATACAAATAAAATATGTTGTAATTCTTTCACACCAACTCAAGATATGTTAAAAAGATTCAATACAAATAATATGTATGGCACTGAAAACAAAAACGATACAGATGAGAATGAAGTATATAATATTATAAATTTGTGTACTTAGTTTTACTACCTCCAAAAGTAACTATTGGTCTCAAATAGCGATAATATAAATTAACTAAGATTCAAATAAATCTTTAAATGTACGTGTACCTTACTAGTTTATAGTAAATATAATTTTGATTTTAATAAATAAATTAAAAATTATTAAAAAATAGCTAAATGCAGTATAAATTTTAACAAAAATTTAAAAATAGCATTTAAATTTAACATGGGATGTTTTCTCAGCCCTTTTTCAGTTTCACCGATATTGACAAAAATCGGTTTAGATTTGGATATAGTTCTTAGATATAGCTCTAAAAACACGCAATGTATGTGAAATATTGATTAAATTAGGAAAATGTGATGTAATTATTGGTAATTGAGTGACATCGGGCTAAATGATATATGGAAGTTATATTCAAACCTGAACCGATATGAACCAAAGTTGATATTTTTCATTCCTGTGCCCTCATAAGTACCTTTGAAAAATTCATCAACCTTGTGCTCTTAAATGGGAAGACTTTTTTTGAACACTTTGAACTCTAAATGCCAAATTACATCTTAATAAAATGGAATATTTAATAACATGGAATATTCCGGTAAATCCTACAAATAGTTTGACTCACATTATTAGGTAAGTGGGTTCAAATTTCAACCTGGAAAAGTTACCAAGAATTTTCATAAAAATCAAGAAATATTCAACCAAAAAACTTTTAATAACCATGTTTTAAATGACTTTTTGATTTTGTAAGAATATTTAATAAAATGGAATATTCCGGTAAATCCTACAAAAAGTTTGACCCACATTATAAGGTACGTGGGTTCAAATTTCAACCTGGAAAAGTTACCAAGAATTTTCATAAAAAATCAAGAAATATTCAACCAAAAAACTTTTTATAACCATGTTCTAAATGACTTTTTGATTTTGTAAGACCCCTCCTAATCTTCAATAATTGTCTGTGAGCAAATACTAAGTCTTAGCTTCAAAACTTCAAAGGTTATTGAACATTTTTGGTAGTTCTGCTTAAGTTCCATCAGAATACAACAAATAACGTAGAAAATTGTAACTCAAATTTAACACAAAGTACAGCTGTAGTACTTATATAATCAGGTCAAAACTTTTTTTTAATGTTCTCAAGTCATTAAGCAAACACCAATAAGCCTACAACAAGAGAATACAGAGGTAGTATAAAAGTAGGAGATATCATACCACTTTGTTTTAAATTTGAATTTACATTTTCTACGCTATCAAAGCTGTCGTCAAAAAGGCAATCTTCCAGAACAATTTTCGAGCATTTGTGATACATGTGGTCAACTGAGGTGGAGTTCTGAGCATAATAATGCTGAAATTTACACTGCCAGGATAGTTAAAAAATGAAACTTCAGCAAAAATGCCAAATACGCGGTAATCGGGTGACTAAAAATATTTACACTGTAGACTCGGTGATCCGGGACACACGGCAATCTTTTACCTCAACAATTCGGGCACTCATCCGTTTTCATCTACATTGAGTTGCTTCTATTATTTATTCTACGCAAAATTGAATTCATTTTGAGCAACAATAATTAATATTTTTTGTAGTTGGGCGCGAAGAGTGGTTTTGGAAAACGTAAATAATGTGAAGTGCTGAATATGATTTGATTGCAATTGACATAAAAGCCAAAAAACCGCTGAGCGGTATTTTTGCCACCGTTGAAAATGAAATGTTTCCTCACCTGGAAATCGATCCTGAATATAAAGAATGGCTGGCGTGAGTGCTTACCATTGCACCACGGTGGCACGGTGTTAAATTTTATTTTGCAAATTCTAATTTTGTTATAGCTTATTATTATTTCATTTATTTATGAATTCGTAGTTACTGTTTTCTTAAGACATTTCCTCGTCCTCGACAGGGCTATACCGCCCATAATCTTTCATCGTTGTCTAGTCTGCTGACACTTGTGTAGAAAACGATATCCATTAACAAAAGGCTCTTTCCATTGAACATCCCCGAAGGACAAAAGAAAACTTTTCTCATAACAATTTGGATTTATGTAATATCGTATTGTTTTGAATAACTGTTGGGTGTTCACCTTTTTTACGAACTCACGTTATTAGAAACAATTATATTTACATGTTATACATACATACATAAATAAATCAATTTAATTTACATGTTATATTCGTTGTCAAACGTCACTGCACCTCTATGAATGAAGTCATAGTATTGAGACAAACCAAAAGTTGTATCGCGTGTTTTAAAGTGTCACGTATTAAAACAAGATGTGCGTCTTTAATGCATATCGTGTGTCCACCACGTTTAGCGTTGTCACAGGTTTTGCATGTAAAAAGATGTGACAGGTAAGAAAATAACAAAAAAAAAACTTTGGAGGTTATTAAGTGAAATTTGTCAGAGTTATTAAAGAAACGAAAATGACACAAAATCTAAGAAAAACGTGTAATTGATGTTGACGTACACAAGTAAAGTCAAATTGATTTTTTCCCTATCGTAATACTACACGGACGACACGTTCATGGCAGAGGATGACCATTAAAATCACGTACCCTCAAAACTGGGTGAAATGTGTTTTTATTTTTGAACGCCTTGCGAGGTAACGGCGGCACTACATTCGTTTTTGTCGTCACCAGCAAAGACTGTGAATCATAATTACAGTTTTATACAGTGCTTCAAATTACAAAGGCATTAAAATCAAATTTTATGTTATTAATTGCAAAAGAAACACAGTGACCTGCGTGTAAACCTTACCTTATTTAGCTTAATCACTGACATTTGGTCTTAAATATGTAATGTTTTCCGCAGGAAAATCATTTTTGGTTTCCAATTATTGTTATGTATATCGCTCATGGCTCCTTAGTTCTGTAATAAAAATTCGACTGATAATTCAGCCTATTAAATGGCTAAAGTTATGGATGTGACAATATTACTATGACAATGCATTGTTCAGATCAAAATACCATTTTGACTAATGGCTAACCTATTTACATATCTTTTAGTATCAGTAATAAATTAACGATACAACACAAATTTTTGCAATAATTCATGACACATAACAGAATCTTTCACTTTGTAAATAAAGCATTTCCTGTAAATGTCCGCTTAGTTTTTATTTCATTTCCTGATTCTGTAAAAGAAATTTGTTTTGCAAATCCAACACAAATCGAACCATTCATTGATCCGTTCTCTTACGATCCGCTGAATTTCCATATGTTTTAAGCAAGACATATTTGCAATGCAGAATTACCAATGACTACGCCTTTTGAAAGAGAGCACATGTCCACAGACATATGTATTTGCTAAAAGTCAATGTTTTATTAATTGTTTAGATTTTTTAAGTTGTAAATAAGTTCTGAACAAGAAATCTTCCGTCTGTCTATTGTAATCACTCTATTATACAAACAAGTTATGATACATGTAAAATTTAGCGCAGATGCATCTTTTTTTTTAGACAAAGATGTAAAGATGGGCTATAGCGTCCCATGTTTTGGTACAGCTCCAAAATAACAGATTTTAGTTACTACGAATTTTTAGAAAACTTCTCTGACTCAGCTAATTCAGTCAGAGAAGTTTTCTAAAAATTCGTAGTACCTAAAATCAGTTATATGGGAGCTGTACCAAAACATGGGATGCTATAGCCCATCTTTACATCTTTGGCTTTGTCCAGTGGTCAAGAAGCTAAGGTTAGGTAAAAGGATGCCCACCTGCCGTTGATTTTTGGCAGCCAATTAACTCGGAGACCAGTGATCCACGGGTAGGAGGGGAAAGGAAGGGAGAAAGACAGGAAAAAGTAGAAGGAGAGTAGATAGAGGTGGGAAAGAGAGGGTAGTTAGTTGATCTTGTCTAGCCTGGGATGATCCGCACATTGACATTTAAGGCTCCTTCAGTAGGTTAACAGGGCTGCAGTGTCAATGCAGGAAAAATAAGAGAGAGAGATACCATATCATGCACACCAAACAGCCTATATCTTCTGACTGACAGTCTAGGAAACTGGCAGGAAAGGTGCTCGATTGTTTCAGTCTCTTCCACATATTTACATAGCCTGCAATACTCTATGTTGTTGTCCTGCTACATGCTTGTTATAGTACTGATGCTGCACTGACTAGTAAGGACCTCTACAGCGATTCTGATTTAGGTAGTGAGAGAAGGATGCAGTTCTACGCCCTAAGATTGTCGGCCAGATTGGCTTCGAAATTTTACAATCAGGTACGTCTTCCCATATTCTTACGGTCTGCGTAGAGTTTACTAAGTTTATTGAGGAAAAAGCAAAGCGGATGCTTAACACAGTCCTCCCTCGAAGGTCCGAGCTTACACCTGCGGAGTTTTTGCGGGTTCTAACACTACAATGTTCATAGATGAGAAAAATCAAAAAGCAAAAAATCGCCGGAGCGTTTTTTTAGGTTTTCACGATTTCGCTTGGAAACCGCAAGTCCTATCGAAATGGTAATTGACCTTTATGATATTTTCGTAGGTTTTACCATTTTTGAAATATAGAATTTCAAATTTGGACAATGCACTGCCTGTATTGCCTCCTTATAAAACAATGTCATGCACGGTGCGCCTTAACTAAGTTTATATAAAAAACGCTAACACCTGGGAAGTTTTTGCGGATTCTGAAACAGCAATGTTCATAGATGAGTAAATGCTAAAAACCAAGAAAAAATCGCTGGAGGGATTTTTAAATAAATCAAGGTCAAATTTCACATTTTAGGTTTTCGCGATTTTGCTTGGAAACCGCAAGTCCTATCGAAATGGGATTAAAGAAAATGTTATAGCTGTGAAAATTCTCTAGATGATGAGTTGTTCTGAGTTATGAGTTGTTCCTAGGTTTTACCATTTTTGAGATATAGAAGTTCAGGTCATATTTTCAGGTATTTTGTTAGGTTTTCACAATTTGCTTGAAAGCGGAAAGCCTTATCGAAATGGGACTATAACTCTGAGATATATAAGCTTAAGCTGGGAAATTGCAGTCATTACATTGTTTTATAAGGAGTTACAGTCAGTGAATTGTCCCAATTTGAACTTCTCTATCTCAAAAATTGTAAATCCTACAAAAATATCATAAAGGACAATCTTGTAGAGAGTTTTCACTGCTATGAACATTGTAGTTTCAGAATCCGAAAAACTTCCCAGGTGTAGGCACATTCCATTTGAAGTTGGTTCAAGAGCACCATGCCGAGTGTTCGAAGATCCTTTAGAAATTAATACCGATGCTACTCGTTGTGGTCCTGTTTGCAGAGATATTATATTTTTCGTGGGCAAGTCCATGCTTCCTGACATAGTGGTCCAAAAGCTCTAAGTTGTACGGTGTTCAACTGAAATGACTAGTATCGAAAAGAATTGATTTTTAAAATAAGATCCATTTCCAAAATGGACTATGTTGATCAATTCCTTCATGTACCTCCGCCGCAACGCTTTTGAGCATTAATCCTAATCCACATTTTTGTCTGCAAGATCTAATGTCCAAAAAGGGCCAGAAAATTCTGAAACACTCCTTAAACATAATTTTTGTGGAAAAGGATTTTGGTTTTGTAACCGGTAACCGATGGATGGTGGAGCGTAAAAATGCTCGCCACGGCAAAACTTTACACTTATTACTTGTTTTATTTATTCTAATCCGAAACATACTGTGTGGAAGTAAAGTTTTCGGATTTTTCTGTAAGAATTGTTGCCGAACGATTCGATTCAAACTCTTTTTGATCTCGTCTGTTGCTTCTTTACTCCATCGATTTCTTGGGTTTCACTCTTACGATATAATCACAGGTACATTGAAAGACTATTATAAGTTTTATTTTTACAACACTTTTGAACGCTGCCGTAGACCCACCTTTTAGCATGATATGTGTATGCATGTCTATAAGAGATAAATCAATTAAGCTGTTTGTCGTTTCACGTTCTGTCAAAGCTACAGACTGATTTTCAGTATTTTCAAGGTTTCAGACATTTTATCCTGTACAATGTGCCAAGATTTTGTTGTTGTTATTCGGTTCTGGTTCCATGTGGTTGACAGTGTTGCAGTGCATTTAATGGCGGATATTTGCATATTTCTCAGATGGAAGAATTTTCAGAAAATCGCACTACAGACCACACTCGATGAAAAAATGTTACCAGTTCATTTTTGTGGCTAAAAAATGAATTTTGCAAAAATTTATGAAAATCGGGCCAGATTTTGATATTTCTCCATTATTCATATATGGCCAATTATAGGTAACTTGGATCCTATAACTCAGAAAAAAAAATCATTACCAAAATAAAGGGTTTTTATATTACTTTTTTGCTCTCTGCTGGATTTGATTATGAGAACTTCTGATTTGTCGCCTAACACACTTCACACGTGTCACGCGTACGATCATTGAGAGTTGTTTGAACACTTACATGTGGGTCTTCAGGGGTCGTACGTCATTTGCTTATTTCGGGTATTCGACCAGCAGGTATGTAGCGAGCTGCTACAGCTGTGATGATGTTTCTGGAAAATTCTCTCAGCTAACTCTTATCCTCGTAGGAGAGTTTATCGTGCAAAATGTGGAGTTATCAGTTTGTTCGGTCAGCGCTATACCTTTCTGACGATTGCATACGCAAAGCTAATGACGTTCACTGATGTCCACAAGCACCAGTCGGTTATTGTCCACCAAAAGCAAACTGATGTCGGGAATATAAACCAGGGAACAATTATACATCGGCGGTACATATACTAGGGTTATGACTTTTTTACTACCTCGTATCCCTGTATCATATTTTGATGATTCAATAAAAAAAAGCTCACGCTCAAAGTAATTTGAAAATTTTTCGATATGAGCTTTATCGACAAACTTTTGAAGTCACTAATAGTAGATATATAACTGGAAGTATACTTTGGAACCACACGACATAACCAAAATGGCATAACTTTTTGTTTCTCACTATATTTATAATCATATTATTACATATATCTCATTTTGTATCATATATTATCATTAGACATCGGATTTTGCATATTTTTTAATAATAAAGATACGAAGATTCTGATTGGACCAAAATTCGTTTCAAAGAAATCTAAATTCAATGGCAGGGTCATATTTTGTATTTATTTTGCATATTTTGCATATGCACAAAATATGCAAAAAATATGCAAAAAATATGCAAAATATGCAAAAAAAAATATGCAAAATATGCAAAAAATATGCAAAATATGCAAAAAATATGCAGAATATGCAAAATATGCAAACAGTTTTTGGCCGAAAATCGTCATAAAAGTCGTAAAATTGACAATTAAAGTTGGGAAAAATCATCAAAGTGTCCTAAATTAAAATTGTTGGCCGTTTAACGTCGCTTATTATGCTATTGAGACCCCTTACCACAGTGTGGATATAAAAATATGGTTATACGTATATTGTAATACCATTTTTTTATTATTAACCTATTAAAAAATATAAAATTTGTTAAATTGTCAAATATTTTATTTAAAATTCAATATTTTCTTTGTCTTAATTTGTTGCATTAGTCTGGTTTTAACTCAAAGGGAAAACGTTGATGTCGGATTTTTTTATGCGGCTCTCCCCTAAAGTGTTTAGTTTGGTTAGATTTTAAGATTGTTAAAGTTTGAGCACAATTGGAATATGTTAACACATGCCACTGGAGCCTCGTAGTTATAAAAATCTCGATTTTTTGGCTATTTGACGACTTCAGCTACCCATATCTATGAAACGGTTAAAACTATTTGCCCGTGTTATGCATTAAATTAAATGCCATACTATTCTTAATATTTCATGCCGAACAACAAAATACGTAAGTAGTACTGAATTCAAGATAATAATGCCAATGTCCCGAAAACGCCTTAGGGTGAAAATGGAGCCTATTGTGAAAAAAACCCTTTTTACAGTCTTTTATTTAACATGCAATCTAGTAACTTATTTTCCACACAGTTGTAGTTGACCAATCGAACTAAAACTGACCGAAAACGCCTTAGGGTGAAAATGGAGCCTATTGTGAAAAAACCCTTTTTACAGTCTTTTATTTAACATGCAATCTAGTAACTTATTTTCCACACAGTTGTAGTTGACCAATCGAACTAAAACTTTGCACACTTTTCAGACTTGGATGACAATACATGAATATGAAACCAAAACCAATATGGGTCCATTTTTTCTTAGAGCCCCCATATAGCGGTACCACCCGATTTAAAGTATTTTAAGGATTGTGTTTACATTTTTAGGCCGAATTGGCTATAACTTGTCATTTGGGGTTCCCAATGGTACAGAAACTTCCTCACTAAAAATGTTGGACTCAGGTCAAGGTTTTGGTTTAGCCCCTATATAACGTTACAACACGATTTCAGGTATTTTAAAGTTTTTATCTACTTTTTCGGCCTAAATTGGCTATAATTTTGTTATGGGGTTCCCAGTGGTCAAAAAAATTGAATGCTGAAAAGTTAAAAATAAAAAATATTTAAAAAAATAAGTTAATGTGTTTTATTTATAAATGCACTTAAAACTAGAAAATAATTGTTAATGAATAAATCTCTCAAATAAAACGCTTGTATTTGAATTAAAAATTGTGGCAATATTAAACGGCAAGCGTTTTATTTGAGAGAATCCATCATTAAAAATTATGTTCTTGTTTGAAGTGCTTTTATAAATGAAACATTGTAACTTAATTTTTTGAATTATTTTTTATTTCTTCCCATATTATCAATTTTTGGGAATGAAAACAAATGTCTTTTACATTTTGTTCATATTTAAATTTATTTAAGGGACTGACATAATGTGATTTTGGAGACATCTGGGTAAAGATGACTACTTGGTAATGAACTCGACTCCTTGCTCTGCTATGTCGTTCACAACTTTCAAGTTGTTTAACATCCTTTACCCTTCCTGGTAATTGATTGTCTGCGGTCAAGTTGCAGGATCTTTCGGAGTTAATGCTTAATCTCTTGGACACTTTTTCTGGAAATTTCGTCAGTTGTTCTTTTGTTAGTTTAGTTTTATCCATATTCTTCTGCTTGCTTTGTTAAGATTTTTGTCGCATTTGGCTCTTTACGGTGGTTTGACCTATCAGATCAGGCCAACAAGTTCAGGACTAAGATACCACAGATGATTTATCATTTTGTTATTTCCTTTATCTGACATTTGTTTCGTATTTCAGTAAATCTTCAATGCGGTTTTGGTCTTTTTTGGACTTAAAAAATATTTCTGAATTTCGTTTTCACTATTTGTTGTATTAAACTCAATCTATTGTCTCTAATCCTTTTCAACCTATTGATTATGTTTACCCAATCCATCCAATATTATATCTACATAAACATTATCTTGTTCATTATACATTTTGTAAAATCAATAACCCACACTCTCATTTATAACACTCAGTTGTTGTCGTTTGATACAAAATAAATAAACAAAATAAAAAACGTTCTGGGCGCGTTAAACCAGGCTCGAAAGATGAAAACACAAAGTGCTTCTACGACCTCTTGTTCTTGGGAAGTCAGCTGAGAAGTAGTTTTAAAACATTCTCGCCTACATCGAACTTGGATTTGTCAATCGCAGACTATTCTTATAGAAATCGCGTGAATATGTTTGGTTGATATCCGGATGTGCTGCCAAACTTGCAGTCTGTACGCAGGTACAGAAGCTCTCGACTTAACATCTGCTCAAGCTGGTAAGACCCCATTATTCTAGACATTCCTACACTGCTAAGTCTTGTTTCTCCCCTGAGCTACCGTCAGTTTCAGGAACGCCCAGGAGTTGTTCTTTACCCCCATACCAGATGATACCAGAACAGCAACCTGTTCTTTCTGCACTGTTTTGGGAATACCTGGTAATAGTTTTTCATACCAGTGCACGCAAATAGCCTTGTTTTAGGGTATCTTCCTTGAAGTTGTTGCGAGTTTTTTCACTGTTTATTCTCCGGTATAAACGGATAAATCTTCTAAAGAACTTATATTTGTTGGGGTCCTCTCCGAGAGCTTCTACTGTAGATAAAATGATACGACTAACGTTCCTATAGGACACTTTACAGGGATCCAGCAGCAATGACAATTTCATGGTTAGGAGTTCTTGTTGAAGCCGCGCTTGATTATTTTCGGGACAGATGGTTCTACAGATTCTACGAAGCGTTTAGCATCAAAAGAAGACATAGACCTCATTGAAAATCTATTGAAATACGAAAACATAGACAGAAAAAGGAAATAAAAAAATGATAAATCACCTTTGGTATCTTAGTCCTGAGCTTGTTGTCTTGGCATTGATTGATCCGACAGTGCAAAACACCGTAAAGAGTCAAATGGCGACAAAAATCTTAACAAAGCGAAGATGGAAACTTCTCCGGAAATATTCGACCCAAACTTACAAAAGAACAACTGTTCGAAATTCTTAAAAAAGTCACATTAACTCCGAGTCGAGCTCACCACAGATTACAACCAATTAATTTCAAAGGACGAACAACTAAAACAATGCGTTCTCCAAGTAGTCGGCTATACCCAGATAGGCTCCATTTTCGCCCTAGTCACGTTAATCGGGACATTGGCTTTCTATCTCGAGTTCAGTAATACTTACGCAATTTGTTTTTGAATATAAAATACACAGAATGGTCTTTAATTTAATGCATACAACGGGCAAAAAGCTTTAACCGTTCCACAGATATGGGTCGCCGAGAGAAACGAGATGTTCATAACTTGGAGGCTCCAGTAGCACGTGCTAACTTATTTCAATGCTGCTCAATTGGCAATCTTAATCTTAAATCTATCTAAAATCTAATCGGAGTAAACAGTTTAGGCGGCAACCCCGTCTAAAAAAATTCGACATCGATTTCTTCCCTTTGAGTTAAAACCAGCCTAAAGCTACAAATTAAGACAAAGAAAATATTGAATTTACATGAAATTATTGCATAGTTTAACAATAAAAAATAGTATTACAATACCATATATCCTACATCACACCGTCGTAAGAGGTATCAATAACATAATAATCTGCTAAAAAATCGACGTTAAATGGCCAACAGTCTTCATTTAGGACACATTAAAGTTTTTTTGATGATTAATTTTTCCTACTTTAATTGTAAATTTTACGACTTTTATGACGATTTTCGCCCAAAAACTGTTTGCATATTTTGCATATTTTTTGCATATTCTGCATATTTTTTGCATATTTTTTGCATATTTTGCATATTTTGCATATTTTTTGCATATTTTTTGCATATGTTTTGCATATTTTTTGCATATTTTTGATATGACCCCAAATATCGAAAAGTTAACCCTTAAAACGCCTAGATCCAAAATTTGAGTCCAATCGGATGAGAAATAAAAAACATGCAAAAATCCGATGTCTAATTATCATATATTTGTATTAGTAGCCTTTATTTTTACAGGTGAACAACTTTTAATAAAGTACATTTTAAACATTTCATCCCCCGTTGTTTAGCAAAGGAAACACTCTCTCAGAGAGGCTAATGCAAAAACCCACCAAATTCTCTCTCACTTATTTTTAGAGAGACTTATTAAGGTAGATGTATTACGAATCTGTTACAACAATGTCAAAAAGATTTTGCAAACATTAATAATTTTCTTATTTTCTTCGCACAACTTCATTCCAAAATTATTATTCAATGTATTGTTCAACAAATTCCACAGATATTTACATTTTTCATTCATAATTTTGTTTTTATACCCTATACCACAATGTGGAAAAGGGTATTATAAGTTTGTTTTGGTAAAAATTCATGTAACACCGCGAAATATTCGTCGGAGACCCCCAATGTGGTATACCATTCTTCATATCTCGACGAGATAAAGCGATTTTGAGATGTGTGTCCGTCCGTCAGTCCGTCCGTCCGTCCGTCTGTCCATTATAAATTGTAAACACGCTCCAGGCCGCAATTATGGACCGATCGTCACGAAATTTTGTATGGAGGCCGGGTTCAGATCAGAATAGATCCCTATTCTTATTGGTGATGATCGTGAAATATTTAGCGGGTGAAATGGACCAAAAACATAATATTTATCCAATTTTGTAGCGGTTCTGTAGGTCTCAATAATAGTCCGATAAACGCGTAATTTTAAATAAGGTAAGAGTATATCACAAAGGAGAAGCTTGCAATTTGAGATGGCCATCGGATAATATTTAGAGGGTTAAATGGACCAAAACTTTTGTGTGAAAATTGTGAAAAATTTTAATATACAACTTATATCTTAATTCCTGGAAGTGACATTCCGGACAAGTGAGATATACTTGAAACTGGATCGCTTGACCTTTCAATTGATGCCAATTATGTTGGTGTGCATGATCAGATAACAGAGTTACAGCCTAATATATTCCGTTATTTGTTTGTAGTGTAATAATAAACTCGCTAGAAGTCGCAATTATACATCAATAGTCACGAAATTTTGCACCGGGTAAGAGTACAGGTCGAAAAAGATGCCTACAATTTTGAATGATGATCTGATATTCTTTAGCGGGTGAAATGGACCATTAATTTTGTATGAAAAATATAAAAAATTTATTTTTGGTCTATATTTTAATTCCTTGAGGACATATATATTTCGCAAAGTAGCCTACATATGGAAAAAAAACTACTGACCTTTCCTCTGATGTAAATTGCAATAAAGTGTTTGCTAGATAACGGGTCTACTGCTTAATATATATTGGGTTCTGTGTAGAGAACCACATTTTTATACCATGCTACATATTGTTTCTCCAATAGTTTATGTAACATAACGAAATATTCGTCCTAGACCCCTTATTTGGTATGCCAAAATTCATATCTCGACGAGATAAAGCGATTTAGCGGTGTGTGTCCGTCCATTAAAAATTGTAAACAAGCTTAAGGCCTCAATTATGGACCGATTGTAACAAATTTTTTAAGGAGATTGTGTTCGGGCCAGAATAGAAATGATTAGTTTTTGGTGATGATCGTGAAATGTTCAGGGGATGAAATGGACCAAAAACAAAATTTTAACTAATTTTGTAGCGGCTCTGTAGGTCAAAATAATAACCCGCAAAATTTTAAACAAAGTTTGAGTTTAGATGAAGAAGAAGCGTACAAACAAACGTGAAGATCAGATAATACTTAGCGGGTTAAATGGACTGAAACTTTTGTGTGAAATTGGTAAAAATTTCAATAACGTAGCGATTAAACAATGGAAGTAGTAGTACTACATAAGTGGGTTTTATTACATTTTAGTTTGTGTGAACTAAATTTTCCTTTCCTGCTACAAAAATGTCTGTCATGCTAGATAACTTTTTGGTTTTGGTCATAAGTATTATACATTACATCTCTGATATTTGATAATTAAATTTTCACAATCATTGAAAAGTAGTTCCGTGGAGAGCGATTGTCCAGGGATAGTGGTATAGGGTATCCCATGGTCGGCTCCGTCCGACTATAGACTTTTCTTACTTGTTTAGTTCTTGCTTTCAAATAAACAAATTTTTTACATATACCTTCATAATATTTCCTGAAGAACACATAGGTTTTCATAGTTCGATTACCGGTTACTCTCGAAACATTCGATCAACTATTTCGATCGAATCTCGCCATGCAGCATTTTTAACGTCTCGAAATCTTTTTCACGAGCAAATACTCGATCGAATCGAATCATCTAATTAGGCCCAAGTTTGTACTGAACATACGGCTCCACTTCTTGTACGATCCTTTCTCAAAACGTCGTAACCATCACAACATTACAAGCTACATGTGACGGTGATTTTCGTTTCTTAGATCGCAAGCGACTACAATATTTCTTCGACTCATAAAGACTACAATGACATTGTTGAATTGTAGGAACGATGGGTTTCCGAGGAGAGGGACGACAACCTATGCTGCCAGATGCTGGGTTTGCTGTTGTTGCGGAGAATGAGGGGAAACCGGACCTTCTGGCTCATCCTCGGAAGTTCACCCATTCCCTACATCCATTACATCTCAACGAACACCGAACGAAACAGATCCATGGTCCAGGGTCCTTATCTAACCCGACAGAGACTAAAAGCGCCGGAAGCAGGTATTCCGGGATATATCGCCGCTCCCATAGTGAAAATAACACACGAACACAAACAAGTAATTGTTGAGGTGATGGCCTCTTGTCGGAGATTACTCTAAATCTCAAAATTAAAAATTTGGTCTACGTTGTAGATTTAAAGTATTTCTCCAAAAAATTTTGGTATAGATCCACGTATAGATCCAAAGAACGGTAACTTCCGGTATGGATAATTTTGAAAGTTGTAGCCAAATTATTTTTTTATTTATTACATTAACTAGCAGTAAATACAAAGTTAATAAGAAGGTAGCATTGGCTACTAAGGCCATCAGCTAAGTAGCCAAATTATCTAACCGAAATGGTGGTACAAAAACATTCCTGCGGAGAATTGTCGGTAACGGTCCATGTTTTGATATAGCCCCCATAGAACCGCACCTCCTTTTCGGTATACCTTTTCGGTATTTTTTGGGGTAATGCAATATTCATACAGAGTCGCATCTCCTAGCAGGATCTTTCTCTTTCCCCATTGCAACATTGTGACGATGATATCTGCATCGGTTTAATGCCCGCCTTATTTTTTGCGGCTCCATAGCTTGCTATAAGTGTTACTCTTACTTAGTTCGAAGTATGCAAAATGCGATGTCTACTAATACTCGGTGCTCTTGAAACATTTGAATGGAATGTGCTTACACCTGGGAAGTTTTTGCGGATTCTGAAACTACAAAATCGCCGGAGCGCTTTTTAAATAAATCGCGATTCATGTCTGCAATTTTAAGGGTTTCTTAGGTTTTCACTATTTTGCTTGAAAACCGCAAGTCCTATCGAAATGGGACAAAATAAAATGTTGTAGCTATGAAAATTCTCTAAAAGATTAAACTCTATGGCATTTTCGTAGGTTTTACCGTTTTTGAGATATAGAAGTTCCAATTGGGACAATGCACTGACTGTATCGTCTCCTTATAAAACAATGCCATGACAATTCTTTGTTTTTTGATTTTTCTCATCTATGAACGTTGTAGTTTCAGAATCCGCAAAAACTTCCCAGGTGTAAGTACCTTCCCTTTGAAGTTGATTCAAGAGCACCGTGATAATGTTTATATAAAAATTAATTTTCTTTTTACAAAAAAAAAATGCTTTTGCATTGCTTCTTTTTATAGGAATAAACTTTGACAAGTATTTGCAAATAAAATTTCTTCTTTTTGTGATTTTTTATTGTTGTAAGGCCATTTCGCAACATTACATACTGATTGACTCTGTAGAGAGTGTGGTCCGTTGTAGACAGAAGGTATAAACATTTGTGAAACAATACACGTTTAACAAATAGCGTTAATGTCAATAACATTGTTCGCCAATGAACTCAAGCGTTGCCATTTTCCGAGTTCATGAGCCCAATTTGTTTGTTTGGTTGTGTGTTTCTCGAGGCTTTCGTTATAAAAGCGAGTATATTTATTTACATAAGTATGTATATCTCTTAACATACAGATTTGTACATGTTTGTATATATTGTGTATTTAAATCTACAGTTCGTTTCGCGCTGTTGATTTGACGGATGAAGCAAAACATAGAGCAATACATCACACTTATGGGCCAAACTTTAAGGTGTTGCTAAGCGGTTTATTCAACGCTGGTGTTGCTTTGCTTCAAAACATTGAGGTTTATTTCACAGAATTGTTTGCTTGCTGTTGCCAAGCAATTATTGTAGGTGAATAAACACTGGCTTCATCATCGTCATAATCTTCATCAGCGCTGAAACAAAATTGCCACCACCGCATCATCGTTAATATTTACAACAAGTTTCAAAGGCAAAGAGGTCGAGCTGTAGACCTGTTTACCGTCCACCCTAAAATAGAGGTTATATTTAGTTTATCATTCTGTATATTACTTTCCATTCTACATCCCGAATGGATATTAGTAGGTAGTCAACGGATTCTGACAATATGTTAAAAATTGGATAGAAGAAACTTTCCTTGGACAATTTTTTGACCATAGGTCGAATTTTGTGAATTTAAATTTGGCTATACCACCAGTTTTAGTTACTACTTCCGGTTCGGAGTATTGAACCCACTTCCCTTGACTTTTCTAAAGTTCGACTCATAGTACCGTATATAAAATTCAACTCGTGATCTATACTAATGTATCAACATACATATGTTTGAATAAAATTATGATGTATTTTTATTAAGAATAGGGTGTAGAGGAAAGTGAAAATAAACAATAATCTGTGACCTTCGTTAGTTCGGTTAAATACGAGATTTAGAGTTCAACTAAATTTTGGAAATATTTTATACGCAGACCTATACGGCGTTGCTTGCCCTATTCCTTTTAATAGACAACTGTTATAGGGAACTTTTTGAAGCTCCCGGCAATATGCGACAATTCCTTATAAACATGACCACATTATCACGCAAAACCTTGATGTCTTTTATTAACGGAGTTGTG
Organism: Musca autumnalis; assembly: GCF_047663935.1. Lineage (NCBI taxonomy): Eukaryota > Metazoa > Arthropoda > Insecta > Diptera > Muscidae > Musca > Musca autumnalis. The sequence continues at coordinate 177,597,615 of NW_027411977.1, read as the reverse complement.
TTCATATAAATCTTACCTATGATATGCAAAACTCTAAGCAGCAACAACACAGAATTATTAATCTATTGGCACGAATGCATTGGAACTCGTTACGGTAAAAAGGGACTTGCCATGGTCTAATGAATTGCAAAGGAAATTTAAAAATCCATAACCATAGAATGTCATTAGCAGACATCAGTTTGTCTATCATTCATCCATCAAACTACATGTCGTCTATCTCCAGGCATGTAATCATGATCAACATTTTCAACGGTGTCCTCGTAGATTTGTCACGTTTAGCTATTGTTGTGGGCTGTCACCATTGATTTAACTCATTCTAATAAAAATGCAAAAAACAAGGAACACAGAAACTTTCAATGGAATATATCGATCAGAATTAACATGTTAAAATAAGAGTCGACGAAGCGTATCACCAATGGAACACACAAAGAGGAATTCGTCAATCTTTAAGGGTCTTTCTTTAAATTTTAGAACATAAAAAATATTCTTTCTACATATTTAAATATATTCGAACGTTGTGCGTCGTTATATTCTAAATGGGAGAGATTGTCCTTCTTGAAAATCCCTAAACGAAATTTAAGAGACTTGAGGTATTTTTGGCTTGACTCTGACTCCAGACCGGGTTTCCTTCGCGACTTCGAGTGTAAATTCCTATGTGCAAATGTGCACAAATGTTTAACTTTTTCCTATATTTGGCTCACATAGGCTAATTTGTTGGTTTTTCCTAACATATTCTTTAGAAAGGGCAACAACAATATTTATATTGTTTCCATTGAATCTTACATTAAAAAATAGCAACAAAATGCAACTTAGAAAGATTTTGTCGGTCTTGCGTTTTTTTTTCTTTGCACGAGTATATTCTGGAAAGAACTCTTCCCTGTGAGAAAATCTTTAAGCTTTCAAAATATGTGAAAATAAAGAGCAATACAAATCATAAGGGCTGCATGCGGTAAAAATTATAATCAATTCGGACTAGGTTTTAAAATGTATGTAAGCCAACGTTTTAGAGTGCTTCGAGAGCCTTAAGGGGTAACCCCAGTTGAAAAGTAATTTTTAATGATTTTTTTTTTTTCAAGAAAACAACGAAACTTTTTTGTAGATGTTTTCTTCATCATAATATAATCTGCTTTCTGAATTTTAATTTGAAAAACACCTGATTTTATAAAAGCGTTTTGCTGTGCCAACTCTAGCTCGAAAACTAATAAACCGTCATATATTTTTGTTGTCTTATCAAGGGCAAAGAAATCTAGTTTTTCATCGATTTAGTAAAAAATAGTCGACTTTGTAAAAAAAATCATAACCCTAGTAACCATCCGAATTAACATAATTAATAATATATATTATACTAAATAAAATAAATAATAATATATATAATAACTTATAAGAATACTTATAAGAAATACAAAAATATACGGATTATTTGAGAAAGGGGCGAGTAAAACTGATAAAGGACCATGACAACGTGAATCCCATCTTGTGTTTATTTTTCAGTTCAAGAACATGGAAGGAACTTAGCTAGAGAGACAAATTATTCTACAAAAAGATTCCTCATTCTATTTAACTGAAAACATTTCATCTCAAAATGAGGAAACAATATCGCCCAAACATTATTGGGGGTCAATCAAAAAAATCATTACAAGATGAGAAAACTAATACACCTTTGTGAGAAAACCAATAGGTCTTCTGACAGAAGCATTTTAGAACTTATAAAGAAGGCGTTAAATGTCCAGTCATAATTCGAATATCATAGAACTTTACTTTGCTTGCAAAAAATTAAAGCATCAGTTGGACCAAAATATATTCTCGACATGCATTTTGTAATCAAAATAGAGATAAAAAGATTAGACTTCAAAGTATAGTATATATCCTGTGAATCGTCCTTTTAAAATAAATAATGATTTTTTGAAAAAAATTATGTCCGAATTAAATGTTATATTTCTGTAATGTAGAAAAAAATTGCCCGGAGACGGAGTCGAGTTATTCTTTTCGACTCCGACTCCAGCAAAGTTGCTCGACTCCGACTCGAACTCTAAATGTCAAAATACTCATAAAATGTTTCAATGGATTCGCGAACATTAAATTTATTAAAAAATTGTACGTATTTGCAAATATATTTTTTTAAATAATAGCGTTTATGCTTACCAAAATATGTAAAAAAATTACAGGAGCTTCCAGACATTGTGAAAAATAAATTGAAGCCTGTGGCGTGAAGGTCGGAGCTATAATATTCATGTTATTTGCAAAAAAGCGAAGAACATATGAGTAAAAAATAAAAATTATATTATTCTAATTTTTTTGTTTTATGGTTTTAAAGGAAAAGTTGAAGAAAAACATGTTAGAGTTAAGGCCTCGTCACATAAGAGGATTTCTGGCTTAATTCATTAAGTTGCATGTTCTTCCGGCTTTAAGTCAAAAGTCAAAGCATACGAAAATAGTGTTTCAGCACATATTCAGCCGCGCAGAGATGCGGCAACTCTAAACGGCTTAATGTGTGCTGAAACACGATTTTCATATGCTTTGACTTTTGACTTAAGCCGGAAGAACATGCAACTTAATGAATTAAGCCACAAATTCTCTTATGTGACGAGGCCTTTATTTCTCTTTTTCGTAAAAATTTAGTGCAATAATGCATATTCCGTTACAACCAATCGTATATAGTTTACTTTTTTGCGAAATTTTAGAACATTATATTAAACCACAAGGACATACAATTATGACATAAAATATTGTTAAAGTAAACATTACAACATTTGAATAGAAACCGCGTAATAGTGAGCATCACATTTTCCAAAACATCATTTCCTTTTATTTGATATACACTTTCTGAAATTCTATTTGGCGACCTCGATGTAACATCTGTTGCATATTAGGGTGCAAAGAACAGTAAAGTGGGCATGACTGCCACGAAGTACATTTACATTTTATGTGCATCCGATTTCAATGAGCACCATTATCAAGAACCGTGGATGTAGCATCGCACTACATTTTTAGGAAAAATCTATTATATCCCTGGATTCGCGATAGTCTCTAAAAATCTGTTTTCGCACATTTTATAACGCGTTTAAAAACATTTTTTTGCAAATTTTCGAAATTTGAGAGTTATCATATTCGCCGGTCTAGTTGACCAACGGGGACGTGCCGCGGCTGAACACAAAAAAACAAATTTTACGCGGGTTTCCACGGCAATTGAATGACAGTTGTAAATTATCGTATGAAAACTATAGACTCGACGTATACATTAAAAAATACGAAATCGCATGTACTACAATCGCATAAAAAGCTTTTAGGCAAATCTACATGCGCTTCTGGATTTGAGCAAAAATTCAAAAACCACCCGTTTCGACGTGGTTAAAGTGAAAATTCGAAAAAATTATACATAATGTTTGAAGTGTATTATTTAACTTTCTCTTTGAGCATTAAGCTGTGCGTTGCGTTCTGAAGGCGATAATTGGAAAATAAAAAATAAAAACGTATTTGCTTCAACACATTTTTCTCTAGGTTTCCACAGGTTTCTGTGCAAATAATATTTTTTTCAAAAACCTTCGGTAAATCGTACTAAAACAGTACATTTCATCGAAATACGTTTAAACAGTTCTCTCGTTACAGTACCCCACACATGCGCTCTAACGTATGTTAAATTTCTACAAAATTGCCCATATCTCAGGCGATATTTTTCCGATCGACTTGAACATTTAAACCATATATTCTATGCTGCCTCCTCGATGGATTGTCATCTCAAGCGCGATGGGGAGGTCTAGTAAGCGTGAAGATCCTAAGAGCGATACCGGCGGTAGCGTAGCTACTGGAAGGGCCACCCATGTCGGTAAGGTCGATGGTGAACGCTGAAGCTAAGAACAATCCACAACGTGGGAAGTCAACGGTGCGTGTTATCTACAACTGCGGCGAATGAACTGATCACATCAAAGCGGCGTCTGTCTCATATTGAGCGGCAACAAACAGCGTCTGAACTCCAGGAGGAGCGGCTGAATACAGAAAAAGAAAATTCTAAACCCTTCAGAAGGCAACGGGAAACCACTGAAGTACTATCCCTAGAAAACCATACAATCATGAATACAAACAAAAACAAACGGCCCTTAGTCTCCGGCATCACAAGGGTGCTAAGAATCCCCGGAGGTAAAACAAAATCAAAACTTAACATCGGTACATGGAATGTACGCAGTCTTTACGAAGCTGGAAAACTAGGTAATACTCTAAACGAAATGAATAGACTTCACATTGATATACTTGGTATAAGCGAAACGTGGTGGCCAGATTGCGGAGAATTTATATCGCAAAACTCGAAAATGTTTTACTCAGGCAATCTCAACAAAACGCACAGGAATGGGGTTGGAATAATTGTAACAGACCGCATAGCTAAAAATGTTTTAGGATTTGTACCAAAATCCGATAGAACAATGATGATAAAAATTGAAGCGAAACCTCTCAACATCAATGTTATTCAAGTTTATGCTCCAACGTCGGACAAAAGCAATGAAGAAATAGAGGCGTTCTACAGTGAAATCGAAGAATTACTACACCTGACAAAACAACATGAAATAACCATCATCCAAGGCGACTTTAACGCTAAAGTAGGAAAAGAGGCAGTAAGAGGAGTTACTGGACAATATGGATTGGGAGAAAGAAATGAGAAAGGTGACAGACTCATACAGTTCTGCCAAGAATACCAGATGAAGATAACAAACACGATGTTCTGTCTACCAGCTAGAAGACTCTACACCTGGAAATCACCCCAGGATAGCATTGGAAACATAATAAGAAACCAAATCGATTTCATTCTGGTAAACAAACGTTACTCCACTTCAATATCGAAAGTATCTACATATCCAGGAGCAGACGTACCATCTGACCACAATCTCCTTATGGCCAATATATACATCAAAATTAGGGCTCCGCTGAAGAAAAAACAACATCGAAAACTTGACCTTGGCAAACTTGACGATCCAGCCACTAAAGTGCATGTAAAAAGTCTTATTAATTCGGAACTAAGTGACATCCATAGGGAAAATGTGGAAAATATATGAGATAAAATCAAAAATACTATACATAACATCGGAAAAAATACGCTGGGAAATTTCGTAAGACCAAAAACAAAAGACTGGATGACAACTGAAATTCAGGAACTATTAAACGAAAGACGGCAATATAAAAACTCGAACTATGAAAAGTATTGGGAATTGAACCGAGAAATTCAAATACAGATTCGAGTTGCAAAAAATAAACATTTAAATAACCAATGCCAGGAAATAGAAAAATTGCAAAGCTTGCACGACGATTTTAATTTGCACAAAAAACTGAAAGAGACAGCAGGAATATATCGCAGAACAATTTCGCCAATTCTTTACAACAACAAAAATGAAGCAGTGTTTGAAGAATCAGAGAAGAAAGTAATTTGGAAGGAGTACATGTTTTAATGACCAAACACCAGAACCGTTGACTGGATCAAGTATTACGAAGATGGAGGTTGAAAGTGCTATAACATCACTGAAAAATAGGAAAGCAACGGGACCAGACGAAATTCCCGCTGAATTGCTAAAAATGATTGACGAAAATAACATTGATCTCTAGACAAGTTTGATGAACCACATATACAATACAGGCTTTTACCCACAAGACTGGCTAAAATCAACGTTTATAGCGATTACTAAAAAAAGTCACGCCAAACAGTGTAGCGACTACCGCCTAATCAGTTTAATGAGCCACTCCCTAAAAATATTTCTACGAATTATTCACAAAAGAATATATCAAAAATGCGAACAAGCTATGGGATCAAATCAATTTGGTTTTAAGGAAGGGATGGGGACGAGAGAAGCTCTACTTTGTGTCCAGGTCCTAATACAAAAATGCCGAGATGTTCACAAGGACATTTTCTTGTGCTTCATAGATTATGAGAAAGCATTTGACACAGTGCAACACGATAAGTTAATGGAAATACTTGTGTCTATCGGAATTGATGATAAAGAAATCCGGTGCATTAGAAACTTATACTGGCAGCAAACTGCACAGATAAATGTCAATGGAAGTCTGACAGATGAGATATCAATATCGAGAGGAGTCAGACAAGGATGTATTTTATCTCCACTCCTATTTAATATATACTCAGAGAGAATTTTCCAAGAATCCACTACAAATATCCGGCAAGGAATACAAATAAACGGCACCTTTATAAACAACATTAGATATGCAGATGATACTACTATAATCGCTGATAGTATATCAGGACTCCAAAAATTAGTAACCCAACTCACCTTATGTAGCGAATCATATGGACTAAAAATTAATACTAACAAAACAAAGCTAATGATTGTTAGTAAGAAAAATCCACATAATGAAGCTAAATTAAAAATAAATAATACATATGTCGAGAGAGTACATACCTTCAAATACCTGGGTGTACTTATTAATGACCAATGGGATTGCTCGAAGGAAATACGATGTCGGATAGAGATGGCAAGAGATGCATTTTTTAAATATAAGAAAATCCTTGTCAATCATGATATAAACATCGAAACAAAAACAAGGTTTATAAAATGCTACATCTGGTCAGTTCTACTGTATGCCGTGGAGACGTGGACTATTAAAGCTGCTGATATACGACGATTGGAAGCCTTCGAAATGTGGGTCTACCGCAGAGTTTTAAAAATACCATGGACTGCGCACGTGACAAATGCCGAAGTATTGACAAGAATGAATCAAAGAAGAGAACTCATAGCTACAATCAAAAAACGAAAAACCTCATATCTGGGACACATCATGAGAAATGTAAAATATAGATTATTACAAAAAATCCTGAAAGCAACAGTTGAAGGTCGGAGTACCAGAGGCCGAAAAGAGATGACCTGGCTAAAGAACATAGAAGAATGGACAAAATATAATAATTCGGCAAACCTTCTAAATGCGGCAAGAAATAGAAACACTTTTGAGATAATTGTTAATAATTTATAAATATATAGTACTAAATAATATCAAATTTAATATGTATATAAATAAGTAAATGAAATGTACCTCTATATAATTGTATGGTCGCTTACATTCGAAAATCGAATTAGCAAATAAAGAAGAAGATTCTATGCTCCTTCTACCTTAAAATAAGCCAATAAAAATATTTTCGACTTCCAGACATATACATATTTATTGAAGTAAGATTCATTTTATGAAATTAACCTTATTCATACGACGAAACGTTGGAACACTATCTCTGTCATTGCCCAGCCTTCGCGACGCTAAGAAACCAATTTTTAGGAAATAACACTATACTAGAACTCCACCAAATTAGGGCAAACGATAAATTAGGGCAAACTGATAAATTTATTTTCTTTTAATAAATTAAGCAATAAAAATTTATTCCCCTTAGGCTTCCGCAATTAGAACGCACAATAGGCCTATCCTGGCTTAAGTGTATGTCCATACGGGCATGTGGCGATTCTTATATCGCCCCTCTTTTCAACCTAACCTAACCTAACCTAACCTTATTCATAACTTGTTCATATATTCCTCCAGATGCAAGTGTTGATATATATTTAAAACATATAGCATTAATTCTTAACGCATTTCAGTCTGCAAAGTCCAACGATATATTGATCACTCTTGGTGACTTCAATTTGCCTAATAGTAAATGGATAGAAAATCCTGATAACAAAAATGAATATTTGCCGACTAAAATGACTGAAAGTACAAAACAATGCCCCTGAAAATAGTAGACCGTCAAATGAATACCTAATTATAGCTAATTCGGTTAGAAAATTAAAGTAAATACTTCAAAAATTCTTAAAATCGAAATCACAGCGAATCTTGGCCGAAAATGCATATATTATATATAAAACCGTCCAAATACTTCGCATCTGGTTGTACGCTTATATGGGGAATAAACCAAAAGGTGAACCTGTTCCCACAATTTTTGTTGGAGAAAATTTCTGATCCCTGGGAACTCTTAAAACAAATTACAGCAAATTTAGACCGAAAATGTAGGTAAAAACTTCAAATTGCCAGAAATTGGGCGGTACCTCTATATGAGGGCTTCTTCAAAATGATGAACATCCGTCCACAGTTTATAATTAAAAAAAAAATGGGTACAATAAATGCCAAATTACAGACTATTTAGACCGAAAATGTAGATAAGAATTTCCAAACACCTGAAATCGGCTGGTACCGTTATACGGCAGCTATACCATCGGGCGGTACCGTAAAATGGTGAATAAATGTTTGAAAACTGTTGAATAAATGTTTGAAAACTGTTGAATAAATATTTGAAAACTGGAAATAATAAATGACAAATTACATCAAATTGAACCCGAAAATGTCGATAAACCCTTAAGGCCTGCGTACATAAGCTGCTCTGCCTGATTGCCTTGCTTTCCTGCTTCATTTTTGACACAATAAAAATAAAAGAATAAAGAAGGCCGAGGAAATTTCGAACTGGGTTGCCCTTTTCTTTTTTATTCTTTTATCAGAAGTAAGCAAGGTAAGCAGGCAAGGCAGCTTATGTACGCAGGCCTTTAACCGTACCGTTATTTGGGTTACACTACGTTGTTCTATGTCAACAATTTTTGGTGGAGAAGGGAACCCTAAATTCCCAATTACAGCCAATTTAGAAAGAAAATCTAGAAAAAAAGAAAACAAAATACATGAAATCGAAGGGTCCCATTTTATGAAGGCTATTCCATAACGTGAAGCATGGACGAACCGCAGGGAACCCTAATCATCAATTAAAGAACATTTGGGCCGAAAATGTAGATTATATTTTCAGAATACCTGAAATTGTTTTGTGGGGGCTATACCATAATTTAGGTGGAAACGCTAATTCGGTCAGAATGCTTCAAAATTTTAAAAATAACAAAATGTGGGCATGTGCCTTCAATTTTTTCTTGAGAAGTTTTTTTATCCATGGGAACCCTAACTGCCAAATTACTGCCAATTTGAACAGAAAAAATATATACAATCTTCATAATTTCATAACTTATACCGAAGTTCTAGGTAAAATATTAAAATTAAGTGAAATCGGGTTGTACCGTTATATGGGGCTGTACGAAAAAGTGGATCGATATAGCCCATCTTCGATTTTGATATGCCTGCAAAAAAGACAAATTTGTACAAAATTTAAGCGTCCTATCTCAATTTGTCTGAACGTTAGTTATTACCACAGACTGACGGACAGACCTGCATAGATCGTCTAAGAATTTTACTCCGATCAAGAATAATTTATCGGGTCGCAAATTATAATTTTTTCGGTGCATAATTACATACACATGGCTGAAATTTGGTATTTAGACTTCCTTGGGGCTTTAAAACTTACTCCCAGAATTTTCTCAGTACAGACCCACGGTTTGATATAGCTCACATAGAACGGTACCTCTCGATTATCGGTATTTTAAAGGAATTTGCCTGATTATAACACTGAAATTGACAATTCGTATTCGGTGTTCTTTGGTGCTTAAAAACTTTTCCCAGAAAGTGCAAGTCGAGTTTTTGAGATAACAAACTTAGAACGGTACCTTTCGATATTTTTGAAGATTATAGACACATGACCTAACAGAAATGGCTAAAATTTAATATTTAAAGCACTCTTTGTCGGTATGGGTTTACGTTTTAATATAGACTCCACTGAACGCTACGGCCCGATTTTAGTTTTTTGAAGGTATTAGCGGTCATTTGCCACAAAACTAAGCAATATTTTCCAACAATTAGATTAGATGAAAAAGGGCCAACTAAAAAGATTGGTCGTTTTCTTGGAATAATATACGAAAAATTCAGTAGAAGTAGCTTGAATCGGTCGAATTCCTAAATATTCTTCAATCGCTAATCTAAGTTGCAAATTTTTCAACAGGGCTCTAGGAAGCCCTGTTGCATATTGCATTGCATTGTTGCTGATTGCATAGTTGTTTTTTATTGAAGTCCATTAAGCAATTTCTTTAATTTTTTATTACATGAATGTTGTACTTATCATAATTCCCTTAGTCTTGTTCTTATTATAATATGATATTTAATTCATTTGGAACAGCTTCTGATAAGATTTAAAAGTGCTTACATCATTTAGGGAGAGCAATAATAATACAAACGAAAACAAAACCAGATCTCAAGTGGTCTATGGAAAATTTTGAATTTTGGTCATAAATAATTTACAATGTCAAATTGAAAGTGTGTAAAAATCTCAAGTGTTTTTTTAACAAACAGCATCATAGCATCACGTATGTATTTGTTGAGCTACGAAAAAGATTATAAATGCTTTTTTATATTTTTTCGAGAGGCAACCAGCAGCAAGCATAACGTCTAAACAGATTCCCATATCGAAATATACACATAAATATAATTAATATTTATTATAAATGTTTTGGTTTTATTATTGTGTATTTCATATGAATGTAGAGGACGATTCATATTGATATTTAAGAAATCCAAGTGGTTCATTTGTTGAACTTTTTTATTTCAATTAAAAACAACGATAATTGTAAAAAGGGCCATTTTGATTAGAAGTAAAACTGTTTACATTTCTTTTATTTACACAGTTAATTTTTAGAACTGCTTAGCGCCCGTCAAGCATCCCCCTCTTTGTTTCAATGCATACGAACGTTTATAGAACAATCAAAATATTCTCCTTAATTTTTTCAAGTATAAACAAGATAGTTTGAAAGATTTTTTTTCACAATTCTAGGTTTTATATATTTTTGACGAATGACAATGATTTGAAATAATAAACAATCAATGACCCACTCTTTTATTTTGATACAGTTCCTTTAGTGTATATAAATATTTACATGCAGCCGTTATTAAGTTATTAAGAGCATTCTCTTCCCACACAATTACTGGCGGACATGTTCTATTATTGGTCATGCGTGTCCTAATAACCGCAGATGTAAGTTCTTGGTGCCGTAGAAAAATAAATTGCGTGTCATGCTAAAAACATCATAACTACGTTTTTGTTCACATATTAAAGGAAGGCTTCGACAATTACTACGGCATTAAATTTTCATCTTCTAACATTCTAACTGGCCATATGGAGTGTTCCGAAAGTTATCAGAATTAATGGCAATATCACTACTTATAACTGTAATGTTTCCTTGTACATTCGAATCGAATAAATTATTAAGTACACTGAAATAAATGTAAAATATTGATTTTATTAATACTAGTCCGGTCAAAATAGACATTGAAATAGCAAAAATTCCCACAAAGCTGAATTTTGATGGAGAGCTAGGGTTTGCCATTAGAAGCAACGTCCTAAAAGTCCCCATCGATCCCATGTGTGCAAAAAAAATTATTCGGGGTCAAAGGTCAAAATTTAAGGGTTTTTAGGTTTTCGGATTTATTTTTTGAAAACGGTTGATCTAATCAAAAAGTGACTAAAGTAAATATTGTAGACAGAAAAATTATCTACAAGTTTGACCCTTATAATTTTTTTCTTAGAAGGAACCATTCTTGAGATAAAGCTGTTCTAAAAAACACATGATTTTTATGCACTTATAAGGGAAATATGCACATATTTAGACGAACCGGCTAAAATAAGCGAAGTAATCGGGTCTGTCCCCCAAAAAAATATATATTTTCTTGAAGAGCGAAATTATAGCTATCTTCTAAAAAAAATTCCAACAAATTCGGAGTGTGTTTAGTAGAGTTATTCAATGTTAGAGTCATTTTATGCAAAAATAGCCCATTTAACCCACATGTATAATCGAAAGCCCAACGGGAACGACCCCAACGAAAACTCTCCGATTTTTTTTCAAGTTTTGTCAGAAGGTAGGGTTTGTTGCGCTGATTACGGAAATGTATAATTTTCAACGGTTGCGGATCCGGTTCGCCGGTTATTAGACCCGAAAGGCCAAATTTAAAAACCGGGTTAGACCCGGTTCTACTGAACCGATTACTGCAAAGTGGATATCGTTTGAAAGCTTACGGAAGTATCTAACACATAGTGTCGTTACTTCAACCAATTCGCCTCATAATGTACTTACGCGGCTAATTTTTTATTTGACTGAAACTGAATAATGCCTCCAAAAATGACCTTTGACCCCGAATAACTTGTTTTGCACACATGGGATCGATGGGGACTTTTAGTACGTTGCTTCTAATGGCCAACCCTATATATATATAATTGTTCCACAAACATCCCAGATGGGACAAGGGAGACTTCTCTCATATCAATGAGTGCACGCCGATTCATATTGGCTCAATGATATGGGACCTACTTTTTATTGCCGAGTCCGAACGGCGTGTCTTACGACACCACTTGTAGAGAAGTTTTTCATGGCTTAAATACTCAGGAAATGTCGCCAAGCATTACTGAGGGGGAATTTTGCCACCGTTGAAAATTTGATGTTGCTTGGCCTGGGATTCGAACCGCAGACCTTCTGAGTGCAAGGCGGACGTGCTAACCATTGCACCACGGTGGCCCCCAACCTAGCTCTCCACCAAAATTCAGCTTTGTGGGAATTTTTGCTATTTCCCCCTTATACGCATGTCTATTTTGACCGGACTATACTTTACATACGAATTTTTTATGCAAATTACATTATATTCAGATACTTCACAGAACTTTAAGTTCTTCTCAAGACTTTCTTCAATTCTTTAGTTATATAGAATGTAGGACTTTAAGAAAAATTTTATGCAAAAGCATAATCCTAGACTCACTTTAAAAGCCATAATATGTCAGCATGGTCATGCACCTGATAAAAATTATACTGGCGGAATATGCGTAGCGGTAGTATGTAAATATTTCAAAAATATCCATGTCCCTAAACTGCACATTTCTGAACAATTTTGAAATTTTGTGTGGGAGGTATGAGGCATGATTAAGTGTGAAATATTACGATGTAACAATGTTGTCATCGACAACTATTATATCGATATAAACAGCACCTCAATAAGTATTTTCTGTAAGCATTTGGAAACGATACTCGAACTTCCCTTAAAGTGCACTCTAAACTTTTTCTGTTGAATTTCACAATGATAATGATAGCCAACAAAATGTGACACAAATTGCGTAATTTTCAACAGCTTTGTTGTCGTAAGAATTTACGCAAAATGTGTTTAAAATTTACACATTTTGAGTTGCGATTTTAGACACAATTTATTGTAATTTTACGCACTTTTTAATGTAAGTACCCAAATAATAATAAAAATTTTTAATACGGAGAAGAAATTGTTTTATTTATATGAAAACATTACTTATATTATTAATGTAATTAAAAATACTAATATAAATATATATCAACAATATTTTTGAATCGAACATTGGTGGCGTCGTTTTTTATTGGGATAGCTAATACAATTTTGTTTTTTCAAAATTAAACAAGTAAAAAAGGCGTTAAGTTCGGCCGGGCCGAACTTTTCATACCCTCCACCATAAAATATTCTGAACTAAAATGGAATAATTAGTTTTCATTCCTGTCCCCAACTTTAAGTGGGTACGTTAAAATGTCCGATAATGTACATAAAATGCTTCATTCGGGAGGCCCTTTTTTATGATACCTATATCTAACTATGTATGTTGAAAATTTTTGGTGGGCTAGAAAATGGGAGGTACCGTTATATAGTGGTTATAATAAAACATGGACCTATGTTGACAGTTTTTGATGGGAGCCTTTAATGTCAAATAACTCCTAATTTGGTTAAAAACTCCAGCTAACGTGGGAACTTCAAATGTCATTAACAGCTAGTTCGGAGGTATGTGGGCTATACGAAAATATGAACTTAAATGAACAACTTTTGTTGCAGAATTTTTGTTGGCTTTTAAATTTCAAATTACAGAAAGTTCAACCAAAAAATAAAGCTAAGGTACGGAAAATCGGGAGGTTTGTTTTGGGGCTATACCAAAACATGGACCTACGTTGGTTAAACATTTTAAGTAAAATGCTCAAAGTATCGAAAATCGAGAAGTGTCGTTATATTGGGGCTATGTTGAAAATTGTTGATGCAGATGTGTGGTGACCACTACAACCTTCAAATGGCAAATTACAGTTAGTTCGGTTAAAAATTGTACCTAAAATTGCAAAATTACTGAAAGTTGGGAGGTACCGTTATATGGGAGCTATATCCGAACATGGAACTATGTTGACAATTTTTGATGGAGAGGTGTTGTGACCACTAAGAATTTCAAATGTCAAATTACTGCTAGTTCGGTTTAATATTGTAGCTTAAATCATCAAATTACTGAAAATAGGTACCGTTATATGGGGGCTTTATCAATACATCGATCTTTCTCGACAATTTTTGGTGGAGAGGTGTGGTGACCACTAGGAATTTCAAATGTCAAATGTTCAAATTACAGATAATTCGGTTAAAACTTGTAGGTAAAATTCTCAAAATACCGAAAAGCGAGACGTACCGTTATATGGGGCTATACCAAAACATGGACCTATGTTCATAATTTTTTTCGAATATAAGTTTTTTGGTCACTAAGAACCCTAAATATCAAATTATAGCTAATTCGGTCAAAGTACCTGAAATCAGGCGGTAACGTTATATGGGGGCTATTCCAAAACATGGACCTATGCCCACTAGTTGTATAAGTTTATTGACATTAAAGAACCCTAAATGTCAATTTATAGCTACATCGGTCTGAAAATGTAGCTAAAAACGTCAAAATACCGTAAATCGGGGGGTACCGTTATATGGGGGCTATACCAAAAAGTAGACCTATGTCCACAAGTTTTGTTATATAAGTTTATTGACACTTAGGACCCCTAAATGTCAAATTTTAGCTAAATCGGTCTGAAAATATAGCTAAAAACATTAAAATACCGTAAATCGGGGGGTACCGTTATATGGGGGCTATACCAAAACGTGGACCTATGTCCACAAGTTTTGTTTTATAAGTTTATTGACACTTAGGAACCCTAAATGTCAAATTTTAGCTACATCGGTCTGAAAATGTAGCTAAAAACGTCAAAATACCGTAAATCGGGGGTACCGTTATATGGGGGCTATACCAAAAAGTGGACCTATGTCCACAAGTTTTGTTATATAAGTTTATTGACACTTAGGAACCCTAAATGTAAAATTTTAGCTAAACCGGTCTGAAAATGTAGCTAAAAACATCAAAATACCGTAAATAGGGGGTACCGTTATATGGGGGCTATACGAAAACGTGGACCGATATAGCCCATCATCGAACTTGACCTGCCTGCAAACAAAAGACGTATTTTCCCAAAATTTCAGCGTCTTATCTCCATTTTTGTGGCTGCTAGAGTGATTATCACAGACGGACGGACGGACGGACGTGCACAGATCGACTCAGAATTTTACCCTGATCAAGAATATATATACTTTATAGGGTCACAAATGAGTATTTCAATGCGTTACAAACGGAAAAACAAACTTAATATACCCTCCATACTATGGTGGAGGGTATAAAAAAAAATATTTTTCAAAATTTAGCATAGCTGAAGCCAAGGTTTACCCTTTTAGAACACTTGTGATTGTATATTATACAAATTGAATATGTTTGGATAAAATGAAATATTTTTGGACGTGACAAGAAATATTGGCCTTAAAAGATAGTTTAAGTAATGTTTATGCTAAAAAATGGGTAACATTGGATATAAGCAAACTTGTCTTTTTTTGTTTTCTCTCAAT
Source organism: Musca autumnalis (assembly GCF_047663935.1). Lineage (NCBI taxonomy): Eukaryota > Metazoa > Arthropoda > Insecta > Diptera > Muscidae > Musca > Musca autumnalis. The sequence goes on along the minus strand of NW_027411977.1, from coordinate 177,582,030 downwards.
TTGTGAGTAAACCACAATTCTCACGATTTTCCTGTCAAAGTAAAAGTAGAAGCCAACTTAATAAGGATAATCTCGCTAGTGTATTTCATTTCAAAATTTGATCTGCTTCTACCATTAAATGATGCTGACATTTTGAAGCCAGATTTACAGTGTTTTTTGTAATTTTTGGGTTCAAATGCTGATGAAATATCGGATCTTTCACGACTTGCTTTGCATTGGTTCAAATGTTAATGAAAATATCGGATCTTTCACGACTTCGTTCGAACCAATGCAAAACTTGCCATGAAATCACGTCATCGCATGGAACCCCTTCCTTCAAATTTTGCTGGGCACCTTCGTTTTAGCGGAAACAGAAATTTGAAAACTTCACTGATAAGGGAGCTACATTCATTTTATCCAAAAAAATAGTGTGTGATGCTATATCCACGGTTCTTGATTGATCGCCTGGAAATAGATACCCAGCAAAATGTTCGATGCCAAAGATGTCATTCAATCATGGGTGCAAGTGAGCTGGCATGTCATCTTTTTAGCATCTTCATCGATAAATTTTATATGAGCGTGGTCTCCAAAAGATGCTATTCATTTTTGGATCCAAAGCATGTCATTTACACAAATGCTTTGACATGTCACTGTAATGACATTATCATTACGACAAGAGTTTTAACAACGTTGGTTGTGATTTCGAGTCTCCGACAACATCAAGAGTCTCCGATAATTAATCTTATATATTTAGAAAGAAATGTACAAATAAAAACACAAAATTCATCTCTATTGTGTAGATGGACTGGGTTCAAATGCTGATGAAAAGATCGGATCCTTCACGACATCCTTTGCATGGGTTCAAATGCTGATGAAAAGATCGGATCTTTCACGACTTCCTTTGCATTGGTTCAAATGCTAATGAAAAGATCGGATCTTTCACGACTTCGTTTGAACCAATGCAAAAGATGCCATGAAATCGCGTCATCGCATGGAACCCATTCCTTCAAATTTTGCTGGGTATATATCGATATAAATTTTCATGGTAAACACTGAAATCGGATGCGGACAAAAATTGTATGCACTTTGCGCAAATTAACGATATTTTATAGGTTTTTTAATGCTAAAATTCAGTCGAAGCTACATCTTAGCCTCTAAATTAAATTTCGAAAAATATCTACAACTTGAAATATATGGTCTTTCTGTACATGAAAATCACATGCGGACAAAATTATTTTGATAACTACGCGACTTACACTTATTTTTAAATGCATATAAATTAAAATGGGTTACTTGACCTCTATTTCCATTTCAGAAGCCTTGAGATAAATCCTCAGCAACATAATTATCTTCCTCAGTGGGAAGTGAAGTTTTGATCCACAACAAATTTTTATGTATTTTTATGACCGGTAAATGGACCATTATTTTGAAAAAATTTACTTACATTCAATAATTTATCAATTTTATGTGCATTTCGCGAATTCTTAGTAACATTTTTCATGTATTATGCAATCCACTCGCTGAAGTGGTGCAATGGTATGCACACCCGCCTTGCACGCAGAAGGTCGGGGGTTCGATTCCCCGGCCAGGCAACATCAAACATTTTTCAACGGTGGCAAAATACCCCTCAGTAATGTTGGCGACATTTCCTGAGTATTTCAGCCTTGAAAAACTTCTCCACAAGTGGTGTCTTAAGACACGCCGTTCGGACTCGGCGATAAACAGTAGGTCCCATATCATTGAGCTAAATATGAATCGGGGTGCACTCATTGATATGAGAGAAGTCTCCCTTGTCCCGTATGGGATGTTGTGGAACAATGTTTTTTTTTTGTTTACTCGCTGAAGTCACTTCGAGAGAAGTTTATAGTAACAATTGTGCTCATGAAAATAATTGGCGTTTTTATAATATTTTCTTTGTTGAAAGCCGAAATAAAACCGCCATAAGTTTTGGGTGCCGCCGTGGTGCAATGGTATGCACACCCGCCTTGCACGCTAAAGGTCGTGGGTTCGATTCCCCGGCCAAGCAACATCAAACAATTATCAACGGTGGCAAAATATCCCTCAGTAATGTTGGCGACATTTCCTGAGTATTTCAGCCATGTAAAACTTCTTTGCAAGTGGTGTCTTAAGACACGCCGTTCGGACTCGGCGATAAACTGTAGGTACCATATCATTGAGCTAATATGAATCGGGGTGCACTGATTGATATGAGAGAAGTCTCCCTTGTCCCATCTGGGATGTTTGTGGAACAATTGACTTTTGTCCGCATCAACCAAAAATTGGCTCGCTAGCAGATTCGTACGGGGAAATTTTTTCTTAACCTACATACCAAAAATCGTTGAAGAAGCGCAAAAAAATGTTATGCTTTTTTTGAAATGGAATATGAAATAATTGATTGTGATATGTATTTAATTATATAAAATCTGGTTGCAGACTTCTAAACTTATAACATTAAAAAATATACATTTTTGGTTCTGCGAAAATTAATTTGCCACTATTTTTGTTTAATTTCAAGCACATTTTGTTGTAATTACAGTTTTTGCAACACTTTTTGTTTGAAAATAAGCAGTTTGTGTTTAATTTAAAGCATATTCTGTTTACACTACTGTGTTTATAATATTTTGTGTTTGAAATTACGCATTTACATAAATTGCGCTATAATTTGTTAATTTTTGAGCACCGTCTAAAAATTCAACAAAAAATCATAGTGATATTCATTGCATCTAACAAATAATTTAGAGTGTGCACTTGAGGAAAAAATGTGTATGTTTGTGAGATGGTTACTCGAAGATGTTTCCAATATAGACCTTCTTAGAACTTGATTTACGTTTTGAAGATATTTTAAGATATGTAAAGTTTCGGACAAATTGGATATTTAGTTCGTAAGTTTCCGTGCTCATCGTGCCGGCAGGGGTTTTTTGAGCTTTTGGACCACTAACTCAGGGAGTGTAAACTTTCCCCCCAAAAAAAGTACTGTCGATATAGAGGCTTAAACGATCCAAGACATTTCCTTCTCAAACTGCATTTTTGCGAGAGTTTTTTGAATTTTCTCCAACCTAATGTTTGTATAGAAGACCAGTTTGGACCATATCGGGTACGCCCTCGAGAGTTATCTTGCACTCAACCAATTTCATTTTTTCCAAATTTTGTAAGGAGTGAACCGACATTCGGAGCTGATCTCTGCCTACAGTAAATATTACGTCGCACGTTGTTGCAAGATTGAAAAAAAGGGTCTTAATTGAAAAAATGAAACACAAATTTTTGATAATCTGTCTTGACAGGGTTAACGTGTACAAAATTCTACCTCACTAGTATGTTGTTTACTTTTCGTCTAGCACAGTGTTAAAGTTGAACATATTTTTAAAATTTAAGAAACAAGTGAAAAGTATTAAATTTTGCTGCTTTTAAATCGCCATAATGTAGTTTTTGCTGCATAAACTTGTCATTTTCGAAATGGATATTTCAAACAGAAGTAATTCCTAATATTTTAGAAAAAAAAAAAATGTTCTGAAAAAGTCTTGTAGAAATGTGTTTAAAAAATTCGTCAAAATGTGTCCAGATTTTGCATAATTTTGAAATGTATTGGAGTATAACAAAAACGAGTGTCGAGAAAGTCGTGAGAATTTTTTTTTATTCAATTTTTCTCTTTATTGTTGTCTTTGATATTGCGCAAACAAAACTTGCATCTTTCTTGCGCATTTTGAGTTATGTCAGAAATGATGGAAATAGCCTTATGTAAAATTTTTGCATTTTGGCGTTTTGTCTTCATTTTCTCTGTTATTGTTGTAAAGTATGTCGTGTTTTGGCTTAATGTCTGTGTTCACCCTACATAAGACAATATGTGCACTTCCACCATTATGTTATAGGTACTATATAAAATGATTGATATGAAATGATGGCGATGCACAAGCGGTGAAATCGCAAAAAAATTAATTAATTAAAAAAATACATTCCGGTTTTGGTATAACTGTCGTTACATGGTAATAGGGTACAAAATTCTAAGGCTCTAACCAAAATGTCAAGATCATATATTATTTACTTCTACAGTTACACTGTGTTAAAGCTAAAGAATTTTTAATAATTTGAAGAGTACCATAAAAAATTAATAATTAACAAGTAAAAAAGCATTAAGTTCGGCCGGGCCGAACTTTTCATACCCTCCACCATAAAATATTCATTCCTGTCCCCAACTTTAAGTGAGTACGTTAAAATGTCAGATAATGTACATAAAATGCTTCATTCGGGAGGCCCTTTTTTATGGTGTCTATATCTAACTGTTGACAATTTTTGGTGGGCTAGAAATTGGGAGGTACTGTTATATAAGGGTTATAATAAAACATGGGCCTATGTTGACAGTTTTTGATGGGAGCCTTTAATGTCAAATAACTCCTAATTCGGTTAAAAAATGTAGCTAGAATCCTCAAAATATCGAAAATCGGTACATAACGTGGGAACTTCAAATGTCATTAACAGCTAGTTCGGAGGTATCTGGGCTATACGAAAATATGAACTTAAATGAACAATTTTTGTTGCAGAATTTTTGTTGACTTTTACATTTCAAATTACAGAAAGTTCGTCCAAAAAATAAAGCTAAGGTGCGGAAAATCGGGAGGTTTGTTTTGAGGCTATACAAAAACATGGACCTACGTTCGGTTAAATATTTTAAGTAAAATCCTCAAAGTACCGAAAATAGGGAAGTATCGTTATATTGGGGTTATGTTGAAAATTGTTGATGCAGATGTGTGGTGACCACTACAACCTTCAAATGTCAAATTACAGTTAGTTCTGTTAAAAATTGTAGCTAAAATTGCCAAATTACTGAAAATTGGGAGGTACCGTTACATGGGAGCTATATCCGAACATGGACCTATGTTGACAATTTTTGATGGAGAGGTGTTGTGACCACTAAGAACTTCAAATGTCAAATTACAGCTTGTTCGGTTTAATATTGTAGCTAAAATCATCAAATTACTGAAAATCGGGAGGTACCGTTATATGGGGGCTTTCTTAACAATTTTTGGTGGAGAGGTGTGGTGACCTCTAAGAATTTCAAATGTCAAATGTTCAAATTACAGATAATTCGGTTAAAACTTGTTGGTAAAATTCTCAAAATACCTGAAATCGGGCGTAACGTTATATGGGGACTATTCCAAAACATGGACCTATGTCCACTAGTTATATAAGTTTATTGACATTTAAGAACCCTAAATGTCAATTGATAGCTAAATCGCTCTGAAAATGTAGATAAAAACGTCAAAATGCCGTAAATCGGGGGTACCGTTATATGGGGGCCATACCAAAACTTGGACCCAGGTCCACAACTTTTGTTATATAAGTTTAGTTACACTTAAGAACCCTAAATGTCAAAATATAGCTATATCGGTCTGAAAATGTAGCTAAAAACGTCAAAATACCGTAAATCGGGGGGTACCGTTATATGGGGGCTATACCAAAACGTGGACCTATGTCCACAAGTTTTGTCACATAAGTTTATTGACATTTAAGAACTTCAAATGACAAATTATAGCTAAATCGGTCTGAAAATGTAGCTAAACCCGTCAAAATACCGTAAATCGGGGGGTACCGTTATATGGGGGCTATACCAATACGTGGATCTATGTCCACAACTTTTGTTATATAAGTTTACTGACTTTTAAGAACCCTAAATGTCAAATTATAGCTAAATCGGTCTGAAAATGTAGCTAAACCCGTCAAAATACCGTAAATTGGGGGGTACCGTTATATGGGGGCTATACCAATACGTGGACCTATGTCCACAACTTTTGTTATATAAGTTTATAGACTTTTAAGAACCCCAAATGTCAAATTATAGCTACATTGGTCTGAAAATGTAGCTAAAAACGTCAAAATACCGCAAATCGGGGGGTACCGTTATATGGGGGCTATACCAAAACGTGGACCTATGTCCACAACTTCTAATTTATAAGTTTATTAACACTTAAGAACCCCAAATGTCAAATTATAGCTACATCGGTCTGATAATGTAGCTAAAAACGTCAAAATACCGTATATCGGGGTTACCGTTATATGGGGGCTATACCAAAACGTGGACCTATGTCCACAACTTTTGTTATATAAGTTTATTGATATTTAAGAACCCTAAATTTCAAATTATAGCTAAATCGGTCTAAAAATGTAGCTAAAAACGTCAAAATACCGCAAATCGGGGGGTACCGTTATATGGGGGCTATACCAAAACGTGGACCTACGTCCACAAGTTTTGTTATACATGTTTGTTGACACTTAAGAACCCTAAATGTCAAATTATAGCCAAATCGGTCTGAAAATGTAGCTAAAAACTTCAAAATACCGTAAATCGGGGGGTACCGTTATATGGGGGCTATACCAAAACGTGGACCGATATAGCCCATCATCGAACTTGACCTGCCTGCAAACAAAAGACGCATTTTCCCAAAATTTCAGCGTCCTATCTCAATTTTTGTGGATGCTAGAGTGATTACCACAGACGGACGGACGGACGGACGTGCTCAGATCGACTTAGAATTTTATCCTGATCAAGAATATATATACTTTATAGGGTCGCAAATGAGTATTTCAATGCGTTACAAACGGAAAAACAAACTTAATATACCCTCCATACTATGGTGGAGGGTATAAAAAATTAATATTTTTTACGCATCAAAAGTGGTAATTTTAGAAAGGAATCGTCAACTTCAGGTAGATATCAGAATCTTAGAAAAATATATTTATGGCAAAAGAAGTTTAGAAACAAAAATTAAATTTAATTTAAAATGTATAAATTTGTCCCTATTTTTGAAATGTATTTAGAACTAGCAAACCCCGGTCCGCGTTGCTTGCCCGTCGTAATGAGTTTTAATTCAAAAGTAGGTATTTTCTACCTCACTTCTTTGGTCCATTGTAAAACCGAGAAGGATTTTAAATTTATCAACAGATTTTGTCTGTAACCTTTCTTTTCTCTTACGGACTTTGTGGGATTTTTTGCCAATTTGTGCCTTTTAGGATTTATTATCGTCCATGTCACTGTCTTTATCCTAAAGCGATCTAATAATAAAAGTTAAAAAAAAAATGATTAAATCGAATTCTCCCGCTTATTTAGACCTATATGTTTTAGCTTTTCATGGCTGATGGACCGTTGAACCTCACCATTTAAGTATATTTGTAAATATATAGTTTTTCTTTATCGGGGGACAACCACCGTTGTCTCGAAAACTAATTTGCAACCTGATGCACTCATAAGTTTAACAAATACACCGATTATAAAATAATAGGCCCCGAAATTCGTCTACAAATATATAGCATTTTGGACCACGGGACATTCCTGAATATTTTCTGAAAATTAGGTTCAGTAGTTTTGGAAAAATAATGTTTTGAAAAGAGTGGGTGTGGTCATCAGTTTTCAAGATATAACATATTAAAAAAAGTGGGCCTGGTCCGGTCCTAGGGTGCACACAACTTCATTGCCTACCAAAATGTATGCTGAAACCGATATAATCATAAGTTTGGCTTATACATATAGCGTTTAACAGAAAGGCATGGGGAAGGTACCCCACATAACAACGGCAAACATTGAGCTTTTGCTGCAAATTTTATGGAAATCCCTTCAGTAGTATTGGAGTTATGACATACTAAAAAAAACAGGCTTCGTCGGGCCTATAGACCCCAAAGAAGTACCTAGATTGTAGATTAATCCGTAAATTTTTATTCCGATACATACATAATTTTTGCAAATATAACGTTTTTTTAAAAAATATCGCATAGGGGAGGTAACCCGCCCCCTCTGGAATTCAATAAAATATGTAACCTGTTTTCGGGGGCGTGGTAAACTTTTCTTTCCAAAAAACCTAAGTTGGGTTATGCCAGCATTTGATTTTTATTCATAAAGGTAAGGCGTTTTTTAAATATGCCCTCTTCAAAATTCAAGAAAATATGCCTGTACATTCCCTGACATTTTCACGAATATCAATTCAGTAGTTTTGTAGATGTAACATATTTTAAAAAGTGGGTATGGTCAAGTCGGTGGTTCCTAAAAAAGTAGGTAAGGTCGGAGACACAACCACAATTGTCTCGCAAATTAACTTCCAAATAGATACATTCGTAATTATTGTAAATATAACATTTTTAAAAAAGTTGGGTATAGGGGAAGTTCCCCGCCCTTTCCGAAGTTCAACTGAATTTGTAGCCTATTTTAAGCGGGGAACATCTATGTACATTCCCTAGCAATTTCAGGATAAAAATAGAAAATGATAAATATAGAAAATTTAAAAAAGTGGGCGTAAAAGTGGGCATGGTCAAATTTTCTTTGTCAAAAATCGGTCCAGCCGTTCTCAACTGATGCCATTACCAACGAACGATATTTGATTTTTATTTATAAAGATTTAAAAGTTTAGACAAATCGCGATTTTCTTGAAAATCCGCTGTAGATATAACCTAATTAGAAAGTGAGCGTGGTCGGATCTTAAGTCACAAAATAAGTACGTAAGGTTGGAGACACAATCGCCATTGACTCGCAAATAAATTCCCAAACCGATACATTCGTATTTGTTGCAAATATTGCATTTTTACAAAAATAGGGCATAGGGGGGGGTACCCGCTTGATCCGAAAGTCAAAAAATATGTAGCCTATTTTTATCGGGGACCAACCCTGTACATTCGCTGAAAGTTTCAGGAAAATCGATTTAGTAGTTTCGTAGATATAACATATTTAAAAAAGTGGGCGTTGTCCAGTCTTAATGCCCCAAATAAGCACGTAAGGTCGGAGACACAATCGCCATTGACTCGGAAATTAATTTTCAAGGCGATACACTTGTAATTGTTGCAAATATTGCATTTGTACAAAAATAGGGCATTGGGGAGGTACCCCGCCCGATCCGAAATTCAACCAAATATGTAGCCTATTTCAACCGGGGGCCATCACTCTACGTTCCCTGCAAATTTCAGGAAAATCTATTGAGTAGTTCCGTAGATATAACATATTTATTAAAGTGGGCGGAAAAGTGGGCGTGGCCAATTTTTCTTTGCATAAAAACCTAAACTGGACTATGACTAACATTTCCACAAAAAATTATCCCAATAGCTCTAGCCGTTATCAACTGATTCAATTACCAACAAACGACAATTGAGTTTTATATATAAAGATTAAAAAAGTAGCGGAATACTTTATATGGAGGTTATTCCCAAACAAGAATATGTGGAGATGACGTTTAAAACAAATATTTTTAATCCCTTCAAAATGCACAATTCACAATTTGAACCAGTTTAGTTGCAATATATACCAGCGTTGTCAGTATTGGGGATTTTTCCCCAAATTGGGGAAATTTTATTGGAAATGGGGAAAAAATTTCGACTTGGGGAATTGGGAAAATGTTGAGGAAATCTGAAAAATATTTGGGGATTTTTGGGGAATTTCTTTTTTTGACTAATTACTTCAGATTATCTTTTTATACCCTCCACCATAGGATGGGGGTATATTAAGTTTGTCACTACGTTTGTAACTACTCGAAATAATCATTGTAGACCCCACAAAGTATATATATTCTTGATCAGCGTGCAATTCTACATCGATATAGCCATGTCCGTCCGTCTGTCCGTCTGTCCGTCTGTGGAAATCACTCTAGCGTCCGAACGGATTGACGTAGGTTGATGAAATTTTGGGAAAATATGTTATATTTACGTAGGACTTTTGGTATTGAAAGCGGGCTATGTAGGTCCACGCTTTCGTATAGCCCCCATACAAAATGACGCGTGACGCGTCGTCGTTTTAAGGAATTTTTAAGATATTTGGCCCATTTTACCACCGAATTGGTTGTAATTTGGTATTTTGTGTCTCCAGAGGTCAAAAAATATTCCTACCAAAGTTGGGTTATATAGGTCCACGTTTTGGTATAGCCCCCATATAAGGCCCCATATAAAGTACGCGTCATTTTAATATATTTTGAATGTATTAGACCCATTTGACCACAGAATTGGTTGTAATTTGGTATTTTGTGTCTCCAGAGGCCAGAAAACATTCCTACCAAAGTTGGGTTATATAGGTCCACGTTTTGGTATAGTCCCCACATAAGGCCCCTTATAAAGTACGCGTCATTTTAATATATTTTAAATGTATTAGACCCATTTGACCAAAGAATCGGTTGTAACTTTGTATTTTGTGTTTCCAGAGGCTAAGAAACATTTCTACCATAAAATGTTTATATAGGTCCACCTGTTGATATAGCCCCCATAATACAATATCTCCCGATTTTCGATATTTTGAAAGTTTTAGCCTCATTATCACACCGAGATGGCTGAAATTTGGTATTTAGTCTTCTTTAGGCGTATAAAACATTCCCCCAGAAATTTGTAGGTATAGGTCCACGCCATTATATAGCCCCCATAGAACGGTACCTTCCGAATTTCGGAATTTTGAAGGTTGTGGCCACATTAATCCACCGAAATGGCTGAAATTTGTGGTGGAGGGTATAAAAAGTTCGGCCCGACCGAACTTAACGCTTTTCTTACTTGTTTAATTTCAGTACGTGAATAGTAGTAGCGCACGCGTGACGCACAAATAACATACATCATATACTAGCTGGTCGCAGCTGGATTGATGGGCAATGATGAAATTAAATTTTATTTAACATTCATGGCTCCAATTATAAAAGAGATGAATATGCTAAGGCCCATTATTATATCCTTTGTGTAGTTGAATGTTAGCTGATATCGGACAGATTAATAATAAGTGTCAGATATATTGTGTGTTCCTTTTAAAATTTAAAGTGCGCCCAAAAACAAGAAACATTTGAGAGCAAATTCAATCAACCAATCCGATTTAAGTAAATTTGATGTATACAGACTGTTTTGCTTGAAATGGAATGGAAGGTGTAATAACAAATCCCTGGTAAAGCGAACTTTATTCCTTATTTTTCTTAAAGTAAGGTATAACAAAAAGGGATTTTAAAGAAAAGATGTAAGAACGGGCCTTAATCTAAGTTTTCAAACCGATGCACACTGTTAATATGCATTTTTCCCTGTGCACTCGAACATTGAAACCATTTATATAAAAATTAAGAAGATATTGAAAAAATAGTGGAATCGATTGAAAACGACCTAGGCTTTAATTTTGACTTGTATTTTTTTTGAGTAACCAATTATTAAAGTTAAAAAGACCAGTGCCGAATATCTTAAACGCTGTTAATACATATGCTGAAACAGATGCTTACAAATATTCAATTTTTAAACTTACAAGCAATTTTACCCCAATATTTGCAGCAATTCACTGGGTCAACACAATTTTAGCTCTATACAAAACTTTTTAGAACCAGTTGTCAAAAAAAAATCTCCACGATTGTTTACGAATCGCAATGGAGAAAGTTATCATTCGTAAATTGGAGATGGTATTAATTATGCTTTCCGTTCCATCAAGTAATTCTTAAGTAGAAAGAGTCTTCTATTTTGAACCATATTCAGAAATAAAATGCAGTACTAGTTATTAGAATAAATAATCAATTTCCTAACAACTTCATTTTTGGTAGAAATTTTGAACCACCTAAAGAAATGTTACAACTCTTCCATTATACGAATTTATATAAATCCAATGAGACGAATGATTCTGAATCACCTGAAAGTGTTTTCAATATCGTTAATTTAATTCATATATAAGTGTACTAGCAAAGTGCCCGCTACTTCGTATGCGTTAAATATATAAAACAAATGAACAATATATAATATAGAATGGTGGAAACATTTTGTGTAGTAATACGTACCACTTTAGTTCGATTTTTGTCACGCCTACACATCAAGAGCAATCCACATTTTTTGAGATATTTTAATTGAGGTTCTCAGCGCAAATACGGCCTAACCCAACAACCGCCATCCTCATTTCTAGCTCTATCTGTTCCCCCAATTATAGAACTATTTAGTATCTTACATGTAAATATATACATACGAACCTCCTCCTATTATTTCAAAATTCCCATTACACAATAACAAATTGTACCAAATCCTGTGCCATTTACAACTTTTTACGTATATTTATGGCACATATTTCTTAAATCGGACGTTATAAGCAAATGATAACAATAATCTTAATTCCAAATCTCACGAATCCAGATCCATCCGTTCATCCAATACAAAATTGTACCATACATGGAACCATTTCGTACCCCTAAGTGTACCTAATTCCACATTTTAGGATTCGAGCGCTATAATTTCACCTAAATCCTAATTGTACAAAATGTAGCACTTTTTGTAAGCATAAGTACGCATTTCCAAAACTAACCCCAACAGTAATATTAACTCCAAAATTCAAGATTCCAGCTCTAACCGTTCGCTCAAATCCAAGTTGTAGCATATCTCAATCCTACACTCTAACAGTAATATTAATTCCAAATTTCTTGATTCCAACTCTATCCGTTCGCTCAAATCCAAATTGTACCAAATTTAGTACTATTTAGTACTTTTCCTACCCATAACTAAAAATTTCCAAAATTTTATCAATCCTACAATTCAACAGGTATTTTAAATTCAAAATTGGGGATGGCAGCTACATCAGATCACCAAAATCCAAATTGTACCAAATTTAGTACCATTTAGTACTTTTCGTACCCATAAGTACAAATTTTCAAAACTACCTCAGTGCTATGTTCAAACGATAACTCAAATCCAAATTTGGTTCCATTTAGTACTATTCGTATCCATAGTACGAATTTCTAAACCTACCTCTATCAACACTTCAACATCAATTTTAATTCCGAATTTCACGATTCCAAATGTATCCTATCACTGAAATCCAAATTGTACCAAATTTAGTACTTTTCCTACCCATAACTACAAATTTCCAAAACTTTATCAATCCTACACTCAAACAGTACTCCTTATTCCAAATCTCGGGTTTCCAGCTATATCCGTTCACCCAAATGCAAACTGTACCAAATTTGGTACCATTTAGTACTTTCGTACCCATGAGTACGAATTTCTACAACTACCTCAATCCTACACGCCAACAGTAATCTTAATTCCAAATTTCAGGATTACAGCTGCATCCGATCACAGTAATCCAAATTGTACAAAATTTGATACCATTTAGTACTTTTCGTATCCAAAGTACGTACTTCCAAACCTTCCTCTTTCAACACTCCATCAGTAATCGTAATTCCGAATTTCAGGATTCCAAATGTATCCGATCACATAAATTAAAATTTGGTACCATTTAGTACTTTTCGTACCCATAAAACTAAAAATTTCAAAAACTTCATCAATCCTACACACCAACAGTAATCCTTATTCCGAATCTCTGGATTCCAGTTCACCGTTCACCCAAATCCAAATTGTACCAGATTTGGTACCATTTAGTACTTTTCGTACACATAAGGACAATTTTTCAAAACTACCTCAGTGCTATGTTCAAACAATAAGCTTAATTCCGATTTTCAGAATTCCAGATACATCCGATAACTCAAATCCAAATTTGGTACCATTTAGTACTATTCGTATCCAAAGTACGAATTTCCAAACCTACCTTTATCAACACTCCAACAACAATTTTAATTCCGAATTTCACGATTCCAAATGTATCCCATCATTGAAATCTAAATTGTACCAAATTTAGTACTATTTAGTACTTTTCCTACCCATAACTAAAAATTTCCAAAACTTTATCTATCCACACTCCAATAGTACTCCTTATTCCAAATCTCGGAATTTCAACTATATCCGTTCACCCAAATCCAAATTGTACCAAATTTGGTACTATTTAGTGCTATTCGTACCCAAGAGTACCAATATCCACAACTACCTCAATCCTACACGCGAACAGTAATCTTAATTCCAAATTTCAGAATTACAGCTGCATCAGATCACCGTATTCCAAATTGTACCAAATTTAGTACCATTTAGTACTTTTTGTTCCCATAGGTCCGAATTTCCAAACCTACTTCTATCCAACACTCCAAAAGTAATCTTACTTTCGAATTTCAGGATTCCAAATGTATCTGATCACCCAAATCCAAACTGTACAAAATTTGGTACCATTTAATATTTTTCGTTGCCATAAGTACGAATTTCCAAAAGTATCCCAATCCCACACTCCAATAGTAATCTTAATTCCAAATTTCACTATTCCAGCTCTATCCGATCGCTTAAATTCATATTGTACCAAATTTGGTACCATTTAGTACTTTTCGTACCCAAAAGTACGAATTTCCAAAATACTTCTATCCTACACCCCGACAGTAATCCTAATTCTAAATTTCAGGATTCCAGCTCCATCCGTTCCCCCAAATCCAAATTGCACCTTATTTGGTACTACCCATATGTACGAACTTCGAAAACTACCTCCATATCTCTAACCTACACTCCAACAGTAATAGTAATTCACAAATTTCAGAATTCCAACTTTATCGGTTCGCCCTAATTCAAATTGTACCAAATTTAATACCATTTAGTACTATTCGTACACATGAGTGCACATTTTCAAAACCACCTCCTTGTATCAACTCATCTTTCTAACCTTGATTTGCATTCCAAATTTCAAGATTTTAGCTCTATCCGTTCACGTAATACCAAATAGTACTAAATTTAGTAACTTTTAGTACTTTTCGTACACTTATAGTTCGAATTTCCAAAAACCATTTGGTACACCTTTCTAACTCACCATCAGTGAACCTCATTCCAAATTTCAGAATTCTAGCTCTTCGGAATTCTAGCGTTTGCCTAATACAAAGGGTACCATATTTAGTACCTTTTAGTACTTTTAGTACAGTTCTAGTTCCAATTTCCAAAAATCCAGCCTTATCTGACACCTTCGGACCAAGAGTGACCCTCACCCAAAATTTCAAGATTCTAGCTTTAGCCGTTTAGTCTGGGCGTTGATTATCAGTCAGTCAGTCAGTCAGTGAGTCAGTGAATCAGTGAGTCAGTGAATCAGTGAGTCAGTGAGTCATCATTACTGAACTCTTTTATAAGTATAGATAGAATATTTTACAAGTTCATTGATATGAATTTCAATAGTAAAATAAAACTACATTTGACTTTTTTGTAATTATTTGTTAAAAAATTGTTGGGGATTTTTTTGAGGAAATTCAATAAAATCTGGGGAATTTTGGGGAAAAGTTTTGGACAATTTGGGGAAAAGAGTCTAAAAAATACTGGCAACGCTGATATATACCTAAAATTTTCGAAAAACCCTAAATTTGACTGTACCTCTATATGGGGCTATACCAAAACATTGACCTATATTGACAAATTTTCCCACGATGAATTCTTAGGCATTCAGAACTATAAATCCTAATTTACAGATAAATATACTAAAAAATGTGGTCAAGACCCTCGAAATACATAAAATCGGGAGATACCTAGTATGGAAGCTACACTATAATATTGAACTAACTTAATATTTTTTTTTCCAAATATTAGCTTAACCAATAATTAATCATATTAGAAGATTTTAGATTAATCAAATAAGAAATGTAGGCAAAACCGTAAAACACTTCATAGTTTTTAACGGTATCCATTTATGAGGGCTTCCAATATACCTCTCCAATCCTCTCATTTTCATCAAAACTGTGTTCCGTTATATTGATTGAGGTGCACACATTCGAAAAATATTAACATTAGATCACTCAAATGCTTCCCTGAATTAATCTCCGTTTTTTGGAATCTTGCCCCAATGTGCGTCGTGAAAATGTTGGACCAATTCGGTTGTTTCGCTCATAAGATTCGTGTGCACCATTTAGCCCAAAAATGTGAACTTTTGTGGGGGAGTAACCTGATAGAGAGAACCGAAAAGTCTATCTTCGCCCTTAAACTAATTTTATGAAAATCTTAGAATGTGAAAAATTTGGACCCAATAGTGAACTCCGTTCGAGAATTACACTGTGCGACATGAAAGTTATTCAGGTTTTCTGTATCAATTCAGTTTTTTTGGAGTCCATGGAAGACGAAAATACCTTTGGTTTCTTTATGTCACTTCGTTTCTTGATTTTATAACGGTAAATGTAGATAAAAGGGATTTTCGTAAATTTTAAACTTTAAACGGGCAAAACTTCCTTTTTCAAAACGGATTGTATTATTCGTCGGATACCATATAGAGTATATTCTTGATCAGCATTAAATTCTAAGCCAATATAACCATGTCAATCCGTTTGTCTGTTAACTATTACTACTAGGATATTTCGAATAAAAAATAGGCTTTATACACACAGAGAAGATATATTGTAGAAGCAATCATATTCTAAGAACAAAATAGTGTATTTTAAAAACCTGAAATTTTATATTGTTGTTTCAACCATACATTTTGTGCCAGGAAACATACCGGCACAAAATATATTGTTGCACCAAAAATATATACTTTCAGATTTTTACAATACACTATATTGTTCATAGAATATGATTGCTCCTACAATATATCTTCTCTGCGTATATATAGCCCTCATCGAAGGGTACTTCCCGATTTTCGGTATTTTGAAGGCCTCAATATCCCACCGAAAAAGCTGAAATTTGGCATTTAGTCTTTATTGGTGGTATAAAACTTTCCACCTGAACTTTTTGGGTATAGCTTCGCGTCCGTATATAGCCCCCATAGAATGGTATCCCCGATTTTCGGTATTTTTAAAGTTTTAGCCACATTATTTAAGCGAAATTAATGAAATTTAGTATTCGGGCTTTGTTGGAGTTACCCAATTTTCCTCAAAGAAATTTCTCTGTAATGGACGTTTTGGTAAAGCCCATATAACGGAACTCCCGATTTTCAGTATTTTTAAAGTCTTAGCCACATTTTCTAACTGAATTAGCCTTAACCTCACATTAAGGGTTCCCAGTGGTCAAGGAACTCCACGAAAAATCGTTTACATAGCCCCCATATAATAGTATATTCCGATTTTTCTAGTTTGAGGATTTTAGCTCATTTTTAAGATTTCAAGATGTTATGTTTTCCGACCAAAATAGCTCTATTTTTATACCCTATACCACAATGTGGAAAAGGGTATTATAAGTTTGTTTTGGTAAAAATTCATGTAACACCGCGAAATATTCTTCATATCTCGACGAGATAAAGCGATTTTGAGATGTGTGTCTGTCCGTCCGTCCGTCTGTCCATTATAAATTGTAAACACGCTCCAGGCCGCAATTATGGACCGATCGTCACGAAATTTTGTATGTAGGTCGGGTTCAGATCAGAAAAGATCCCTATTCTTAATGGTGATGATCGTGAAATATTTAGCGGGTGAAATGGACCAAAAACATAATATTTATCCAATTTTCTAGCGGCTCTGTAGGTCTCAATAATAGTCCGATCAACGCGTAATTTTAAATAAGGTAAGAGTATATCACAAAGGAGAAGCTTGCAATTTGGGATAGCGATCGGATAATATTTAGAGGGTTAAATGGACCAAAACTTTTGTGTGAAAATTGTGAAAATTTTTAATATACAGCTTATATCTTAATTCCTGGAAGCGACATTCCGGACAAGTGAGATATACTTGAAAGTGGAACGCTTGAACTTTCAATTGATGCCAATTATGTTGGTGTGCATGATCAGATAACAGAGTTACAGCCTAATATATTCCGTTATTTGTTTGTAGTGTATTAATAAACTCGCTAGAAGTCGCAATTATACATCAATAGTCACGAAATTTTGCACCGGGTAAGAGTATAGGTCCAAAAAGATGCCTACAATTTTGAATTCTTTAGCGGGTGAAATGGACCATTATTTTTGTATGAAAAATATAAAAATTTTATTTTTGGTCGATATTTTAATTCCTTGAAGACATATATATTTCGCAAAGTAGCCTACATATGGAAAAAAACTACTGACCTTTCCTCTGATCTAAATTGCAATAAAGTGTTTGCTAGATAACGGGCCTACTGCCTAATATATAAAGGGATCTTTGTAGAGAACTACATTTTTATCCCATGCTACATATTGTCTCTCCAAAAGTTTATGTAACACCACGAAATATTCGTCCTAGACCCCTTATTTGGTATGCCAAAATTCATATCTCGACGAGATAAAGCGATTTAGCGATGTGTGTCCGTCCATTAAAAATTGTAAACAAGCTTAAGGCCGCAATTATGGACCCATTATAACGAATTTTTTAAGGAGGTTGGGTTTGGGCCAGAATAGAAATGATTAGTTTTTGGTGATGATCGTGAAATGTTCAGGGGATGAAATGGACCAAAAACAAAATTTTAACCAATTTTGTAGCGGCTCTGTTGGTTAAAATAATAACCCGCAAAATTTTAAACAAAGTTTGAGTTTATGATGAAGAAGAAGCGTACAAACCACCAACGTGAAGATCAGATAATACTTAGCGGGTTAAATGGACTGAAACTTTTGTGTGAAATTGGTAAAAATTTCAATAACGTAGCGGTTAAACCACGAAAGTAGTAGTACTACATAAGTGGGTTTCATTACATTTTAGTTTGTGTGAACTAAATTTTCCTTTCCTGCTACAAAAATGTGTTTGTCATGCTAGATAACTTTTTGGTTTTGGTCATAAGTATTATACATTACATCTCTGATATTTGATAATTAAATTTTCTCAATCATTGAAAAGAAGTTCCGTGGAGAGCGATTGTCCAGGGATAGTGGTATAGGGTATCCCATGGTCGGCTCCGTCCGACTATAGACTTTTCTTACTTGTTTTTTTAAATGGTTTTATTTAGCTCACCCTGTTTGTTTTATTATTTATTCTTGGGTCAAATTTAGTAATTCAAATTTCACCCTCTTCCTGTCAACCGATTAATCTGAAATTTTGTATACACTTTGGATTTTGGTGACAATACAATTATGTTTATTCATTATCATTATAAATTCAAGATGGCGGCCGCTACAAAATGGCGGGTAACGTAGGTTTTATCAATTCCATCAATATGGGTATCAAATGAAAGGGCTCAACAAGCTCAACAACAATATACTATAAAAAATTGAAATCCAAGATGGCGGCCGCTACAAAATGGGGGATAACGTAGGTTTTATCAATCCCATCAATATGGGTATCAAATGAAAGGGCTCAGCAAGCAGAATACAATATACTATAAAAAATTGAAATCCAAGATGGCGGCTGCTACAAAATGGCGGATAACGTAGGTTTTATCAATCCCATCAATATGGGTATCAAATGAAAGGGCTCAACAAGCAGAATACAATATACTATAAAAAATTGAAATCCAAGATGGCGGCCGCTACAAAATGGCGGATAACGTAGTTTTTATCAATCCCATCAATATGGGTATCAAATGAAAGGGCTCAACAAGCAGAATACAATATACTATAAAAAATTTAAATCCAAGATGGCGGCCGCTACAAAATGGCGGATAACGTAGATTTTATCAATCCCATCAATATGGGTATCAAATGAAAGGGCCCAACAAGCAGAATACAATATACTATAAAAAATTGAAATCCAAGATGGCGGCCGCTACAAAATGGCGGATAACGTAGGTTTTATCAATCCCCTCAAAATGGATATCAAATGAAAGGTCTCAACAAGTAGAATACAATTTACTATGCAAAATTGAAATCTAAGATGGCGCCGCTACCAAATGGCTGATAACAATTTTTTATCAATCCCACCAATATGGGTATCAAATAAAAGGGCTTGACAAGAAGAATACAGTGCACTATACAGTACATCTTATACACCCGAAAGCCATACAGTTTCCAGCTAAGTACAATTACGGGAAGGCTGAAAGAAGAATGTTGCCTTTAATACTATCATGGGCTTCTACTATACATAAAATGCAGGGCAGCACTGTGAATCACGCAGTCGTATACTTAGGTGCGAAACTGTTTGAAGAAGGTCAAGCCTACGTGGCTCTTAGTAGAGTAAGATCTTTGCAGGGACTACGTATAGAGGAGTTGGACTGCAATAAACTAACGGGCAAGAAACATTGCAATAATGAAGCACTAAACGAATTAAACAGAATGCGAAATAAAACCTAGAAAATAAAAATAGGTAAAAAAACTTTTTAAGTTAAACGGTTTTATGTTAAACATACATTGCAATGTTTAAGATAAATGTACTAAAAACCAAAAAATAATAAAATAGATACAGTCGTGGGAATTATAAACATATGCATAGACTAGACTAAAATAAAACCGTGGGGCACGTCAATTGTCTACAAATTATCGACTTAATGTGCGATAGAAGAATCGTTTAATTCGTCGTTAGGCAGTTGGCCCGCAGATGGTGAGGAAATTACTTACTATTTCTTGCTCATGGAAATTCCAATAGTTATACACTCCATGTAAATAAAAGTGATGTTTCAACTAGTTTATCGTTGGACATTCACACTGCTATCTGGCGAGGAAGCGTTTCACTGCTCGTAGTTTGTCTTTAATCGACAAAGTACTACTCGCTCACCACTATGAAACCCTAAAACTCGCTTATAATCGAGCTTGCTAGCTTGTTTCCACATTCTAGCCCTACTTATCACACGTCCATCGTTGTCGGTTGAACACCTGCCTAATTATAGTGTAACATTACAAAACAAACATTTTAATCAACGATTGTAGACAATTGACGTGCCCCACGGTTTTATTTTAATCTAGTCTATGCATATGTTTATAATTCCCACGACTGTATCTATTTTATTATTTTTTGGTTTTTAGTACATTTATCTTAAACATTGCAATGTATGTTTAACATAAAACCGTTTAACTTAAAAATTTTTTTACCTATTTTTATTTATTATTACAGTGTTTTATTTAACTTGCTTCGGTGTGTGTTTAGTTCAAATCTGGTAACTCATTTTTAACACGGTTGCAGTTGACCAATCGAACTAAAACTTTGCACAGTTTTCAGATTTGGATGACAATACACGAATATGAAATCAAAACCAATATTGGTCCATTTTTACACTGTTTTACAGTGTTTTATCTAATTTGCTTTTCAAATCTGGTAACTAATTTTTCACACAGTTGCAGTTGACCAATCGAACTTAAAATTTGCACACATTACAGATTTGGATGACAATACATGAATATGAAATCAAAACCGATATTGTTCCATTCTTACAGTGTTTTTACGGTGTCTAACTTAACCCCCTTTTCAAATATGGTAACTGATTTTTAAGACGGTTGCAGTTGACCAATCGAAGTAAAACTTTGCACACTTTTCAGATTTAGATGACAATACGTGAATATGAAACCGAAACCAATATGGGTCCGTTTTTTCCTATAGCCCCCATATAACGGTACCACCCGATTTCCGGTATTTTGCTTCTCAAATCTGGTAACTCATTTTTCACACAGTTGCAGTTGACCAATCGAACTAAAACTTTGCAAACTTTTCAGATTTGGATGACAATACATGAATATGAAATCAAAACCAACATTGGTCCATTTTTACAGTGTTGCACAGTTTTTTTTAAATTTAAATTGAATTTCAAATCTGTTAACTCAATTTGGACACGGTTGCAGTTGACCAATCGGACTAAAACTGTGCACACTTTTCAGATTTGGATGACAATACATGAATATAAAATTAAAACAAAGATTGGTCAATTTTACAGTGTTTTAACGGTGTTTTATTTAACTTGCATTTCAAATCTGGTAACTCAATTTTGACACAGTTGCAGTTGAGCAATAGAACTGAAACTTTGCACACTTTTCAGATTTTGAGGACAATACATGAATGTGAAACCAAATCCAATATGGGTCGATCTTTTCCTATAGCCCCCATATAGCGGTACCACCCGATTTAGTTCAAATTTAGTAACTCATTTTTGACCAATCGAACTGAAACTTTGCACACTTTTCAGATTTGGAAGACAATACATAAATATGGGCCCAATTTTCCCTACAGCCCCCATATAGCGGTACCACCAGATTTCAGGTATTTTGAGGATTTTATCTTCATTTTTGCCCGAATTAGCTGTCATTTGGGATTTCCAATGATACAGGCATTTCCCCTACAAAAATTATAACATGGGTCCAGGTTTTGGTATAGCCCCCATATAGCGGTACTACCCGATTTCAAGTTTTTTAGGGATTTTATCTTCATTTTTAGGCCGAATTGGCTGTAACTTGGCGTTTGGAGTCCCCAATGGTACAGAAACTTCCCCATAAAAAATTATGGACATAAGTCCTGGTTTTGGTATAGCCTTTATATAACGGTACTACACGATTTCAGGCATTTAAAAGTTTTTATCTAAATTTACGGCCAAAATTGACTATAATTTTGTTCTCAGTGGTCAAAAAATGTATTTACTAAAAAGTTAAAAGTAAAAAATAATTTAAAAAAATTAAGTTTCAGTGTTTTATTTAGAAATGCACTTAAAACTAGAAAATAATTTGTCGCTTAGCCTCAATAAATATATTCTTTCTCATGATGGAATCTCTCAAATAAAACGCTTGCCGTTCAATATTGTCACAATTTTTAATTCAAATGCAAGCGTTCTATTTGAGAGATTCCATCATGAGAAAGAATATATTTATTGAGGCTAAGCGACAAATTATTTTCTAGTTTTAAGTGCATTTCTAAATGAAACACTGAAACATAATTTATTTAAATTATTTTTTATTTCATTTAAGGTTTCTAGTGGTTATCCACAGAATGATATAAACCCCATATAACGTTTCCTCCGAACCTCAAAATTTCACACGTGGACCTACATATATCCTTAATTGTACCTGATGGAGGGTATAAAAACTAAAATCTTGCTAATACACGTTTGTTTCAGTGTAATTCCTTTCGCTAGCACACATCAACATACATATGTATATGGATAATAATGATGTTACGTTTTTCTTTCGAAATTAAAAGAATTAGACGATTACGTTGCATTTTCTATTTTTTTTTAATTGGGGTTCGCTAAGAATGTCAGCGGTAAGGAGGTCGAAGAACGACCTCTATTGAAGCGCTGAACACTCAAACACACACATTAATAATAATTGAAGCTTTAGAAATAATTGCAGTTTCATGGGGCAGGGGTTATCGGGAACAGTTGCAACGATTACGTCTGTGTTCTTTTAAAATCCCTTACAAATGTTGTAAATTGTCAGGCATTTTTTTGACATTAAGCAATTAGTATAAGTGGCCACAGTCCTGTGTGCCATTCGATGGCAACATTAATTGAACAATTTGGTAAAGTGCTTGTATGTGCAATATATTCTAAGATACAAAATCAATAGTTTGTATCTGTGCCCGCCAGACTTCAATTATTTTGAAAAAAAAAGATTTTCTAAACGAATATGGTATGTGTGGAATTTTTCGTTAAAATATATTGTCATCAAACTGTGTCTTTTTGGAGAGTTCCTGTAACCACCATGACCTTCAAATTACTTGATTACCCCAGCATGAAATATTCCGAAATAATCTGGAATAATTAGATTTCTTTCTGTTACGAAAGTACCAATGCCCACAAATTTAGGTGGAGAAGTTTTTTGACCACTGAGAATCCCAAATAACTAATTTTAGCTAATTCGGTCAGCTAAAAACTTGAAAATAACTAAAATCGGGCGGCACCGTTATATGGGGGCTATATCAAAACGTTGACGGATATAGCACATCTAACAAACAAAAGACGTGTAGTTTCAAAAGGTCAGTGTCATATTTCAATCTTGTGGATGCTGGATTGATTACCGCAGACAGATATGCATAGATCGACTCAGAAATTTACCCTGATCAAGAATATATGGCGAATTCTGAGTGAAATCGAGCACCTTTGCAAAAAGTGGCTTTTGATTTCCCTTATTTTTTGCTGTGTTGATGCTGCTCCTCAGCAAAACATTTCAGTATACTTTCAGATATTTTTTTGACTAACAGTTACAGAGATGTTGCGCCTGTAAAAACTATACGCAAAGAAATACTCATAACTCACCTTTAAATTTATTTATATATTGTAGATATTGTTGGTCTAGTTCTTCGAATTTTCTATGGGTATAGCTTTGAAGTAATCGATACGCATATGTGAAAATAAAATGAATTCAAAAATGCGACTCTTATTATTTTGGTTAGTCATTCGGTTGCCAACTGAAATCAATTTTTTTGTCATTGCATTTTGTGCCAAAGGGTTGAAGTTATATTATAAATTTAATTATCCATACGACCAGAAAATCATACTTTAAGCTTTACGAGGGCTTCACGAAAACTATCCTAGGCAACACCGCAAAAATGGTTTTTTCTCTTTAGATCCGGCAAAATTGGACAACCGCTCAAAAAAGGCTATTGTGGATTGGTCCAAAGAAATTTATAATTTATTTTATAATATCGTCACAGACGACTGTTGAAGCGTTCCAAAGCCATGTTTTGGAGGTGCTTCAATCGGAGTGGGAAAAGTGCTTGAACAAACGGTTTGAGCGCATGAAAAAGTGTATAAATCATGCTAGAGACTACTTAAGAAAACGATAAAAATATTCTTGATGGTAAATATTTGCGTTTTCATTGTTAGGCTAGACAGTTATCGTGCAGCCCTCGTATAATATAAATTGTGTTGAATCCAAAAAATTATTCTTCAAAAATGTTGTATTTTTTTCATTTTTAAATGGTTTTATTTAGCTCACCCCGTTTGTTTTATTTATTCTTGGGTCAAATTTAGTAATTCAAATTTCACCCTCTTCCTGTCAACCGATTAATCTGAAATTTTGTATACACTTTGGATTTTGGTGACAATACAATTATGTTTATTCATTATCATTATAAATTCAAGATGGCCGCCGCTACAAAATGGCGGATAACGTAGGTTTTATCAATCCCATCAATATGGGTATCAAATGAAAGGGCTCAACAAGCAGAATACAATATACTATAAAAAATGAAATCCAAGATGGCGGCCGCTACAAAATGGCGGATAACGTAGGTTTTATCAATCCCATCAATATGGGTATCAAATGAAAGGGCTCAACAAGCAGAATACAATACACTAAAAAAATTGAAATCCAAGATGGCGGCCGCTACAAAATGGCGGATAACGTAGGTTTTATCAATCCCATCAATATGGGTATCAAATGAAAGGGCTCAACAAGCAGAACAAAATATACTATAAAAAATTGAAATCCAAGATGGCGGCCGCTACAAAATGGCGGATAACGTAGGTTTTATCAATCCCATCAATATGGGTATCAAATGAAAGGGCTCAACAAGCAGAATACAATATACTATAAAAATGTAAATACAAGATGGCGGCCGCTACAATATGGCGGATAACGTAGGTTTTATCAATCCCATCAATATGGGTATCAAATGAAAGGGCTCAACAAGCAGAATACAATATACTATAAAAAATTGAAATCCAAGATGGCGGCCGCTACAAAATGGCGAATAACGTAGGGTTTATCAATCCCATCAATATGGGTATCAAATGAAAGGGCTCAACAAGCAGAACACAAAATACTATAAAAAATTGAAATCCAAGATGGCGGCAGCTACAAAATAGCGGATAACGTAGGTTTTATCAATCCCATCAATATGGGTATCAAATGAAAGGGCTCAACAAGCAGAATACAATATACTATAAAAAATTGAAATCCAAGATGGCGGCCGCTACAAAATGGCGGATAACGTCGGTTTTATCAATCCCATCAATATGGGTATCAAATGAAAGGGCTCAACAAGCAGAATACAATACACTATTAAAACTTGAAATCCAAGATGGCTGCCGCTACAAAATGGCGGATAACGTAGGTTTTATCAACCCCATCAATATGGGTATCAAATGAAAGGGCTCAACAAGCAGAACACAATATACTATAAAAAATTGAAATCCAAGATGGCGGCCGCTACAAAATGGCGGATAACGTAGGTTTTATCAATCCCATCAATATGGGTATCAAATGAAAGTGCTCAACCAGTAGAATACAATGTACTTACTTAGGTTTTATTAATCCCATCAACATGGGTATCAAATGAAAGTGCTCTACAAGTAGAATACAATTTATTATTCAACATTGAAATCTAAGATGGCCGCCGCTACCAAATGGCTGATAACAATTTTTTATCAATCCCACCAATATGGGTATCAAATAAAAGGGCGTGACAAGAAGAATACAGTGCACTATAACAACCTCAATATTTAAGATGGGCGCAGCCACTAAATGGCGTATAATTAAGATTTAAATTTAGAAATTGAATCTGTAATTTAGGTATCTGATTAACCCAGCCTGAATCCACCACCCAAGTCAAGATTTTTTATCGTGTTGAGGACTGTGTGGCGTTAGGGTGGCTAAAAATGATACGTCGTTAGCGGTACAGTTGGACTGCAATAAACTAACGGGCAAGAAACCTTGCAATAATGAAGCACTAAATGAATTAAACAGAATGCGAAATAAAAACTAGAAAATAAAAATAGTTAAAAAAACTTTTTAAGTTAAACGGTTTTATGTTAAACATACATTGCAATGTTTAAGATAAATGTACTAAAAACCAAAAAATAATAAAATAGATACAGTCGTGGGAATTATAAACATATGCATAGACTAGACTAAAATAAAACCGTGGGGCACGTCAATTGTCTACAATCGTTGATTAAAATGTTTGTTTTGTAATGTTACACTATAATTAGGCAGGTGTTCAACCGACAACGATGGACGTGTGATAAGTAGGGCTAGAATGTGGAAACAAGCTAGCAAGCTCGATTATAAGCGAGTTTTAGGGTTTCATAGTGGTGAGCGAGTAGTACTTTGTCGATTAAAGACAAACTACGAGCAGTGAAACGCTTCCTCGCCAGATAGCAGTGTGAATGTCCAACGATAAACTAGTTGAAACATCACTTTTATTTACATGGAGTGTATAACTATTGGAATTTCCATGAGCAAGAAATAGTAAGTAATTTCCTCACCATCTGCGGGCCAACTGCCTAACGACGAATTAAACGATTCTTCTATCGCACATTAAGTCGATAATTTGTAGACAATTGACGTGCCCCACGGTTTTATTTTAGTCTAGTCTATGCATATGTTTATAATTCCCACGACTGTATCTATTTTATTATTTTTTGGTTTTTAGTACATTTATCTTAAACATTGCAATATATGTTTAACATAAAACCGTTTAACTTAAAAAGTTTTTTTACCTATTTTTATTTTCATGTTTTGAATAAAAAAGGGCTTTTGACTGTTTAGGACTGTTTTTCAAGGAATTTTGATTCGTGAAAACTCATACCTTCAAGTGTTGGGTACGTAAAGTTTCAAGAACTTTCTGCCCTTTAAACTTGTTAAAGGTATTTCTTGCATAACAAGACAACAACAATTTTGAAAGTTTTCCTTGGTATTGTTATTCGTTACGCCTTTATTGAAGGCCCTTTAATATTTATTGATTTTAAAATATTAACAGTTCGTTTCCCATAGATGTAATTATGGGCATACTTCTAATTAATTATTGGTTCTATTTTGCCCTCCTTTATTAACTATGTAATATAAGGTAGTGATGAAATTTCCTACGTAAATTAATTAAATCCTCGTAACTAAAACCAAACCTAATAATATATACATACATATGTATATACATAGTTCCCGGTTAACAGTACATAAGCTGAAAACTTTTTTCTTTCAATTTGAGATAATCATTTCCCTCGGCTGAGACTAAATTATGTGCACAGTTTTTTACCTCAGTTGCCTTTGTTAATTTGCTTTTGGAGAAAACGTGCTTTAATTAGAATCCAATTAAAACTTATTTCTCTGCCACAACAAGGTCATCTCTTTGGGGAAATGAGACATGACAGGGGACAGGGCACAAACAATTCCACCAAAAATAAAGGAGAAAACAAGGCAACATGAACCAAACAATATAAGAAAGCTTATATAAAAGTCTATTATATCACCACCAAATGCTGTTGATTTTAATCATAATACTCACAAGCTGATATTAACCAAAAAAAAAAAAAATAAATAAATAAATAAATAAATCATTGGAGAATATAATTATCGAATCTTGGCTATTCTTGAAAAACAGCAACAAGAAATTTTCAATTTCGTTATCGTCACCAAAAATTTAATTCATACTCTAGCCTCAATTGTATGCCCAGCACAATGTTATCTATTAACAATTGTTGTCAAGAATATACATATATAAGTATGTATATATTGTAATTATTAACAATATAAGGAAACTAAATTCCAATTATTTGGAACTTGGACGTTGTCTATGATGACAAACAATAACACGCGCCTGATTTGAATACAAGTCAACCAAAGACAGGCAGTGGCTACCGGATGAAAACAAGTTTATTATTTCCAAATACCATAGTAATTTCGAGAATAACAAAGGCTTTTTGGTTATATCTTAATGGCATAAATCAATTTCATTTTGTACTCACTCTTTTTATATTGATGTCAACACGTTGTTGATAATATGACACAGTGGTGTAGTATGGATAAATTGTTGATGTAGCAATTTGAGCACAAATTAAATTCATAAAAAAAATTAAAAATTACAACAAGCAATTTTATCAATAATGTGAGTTTTTGCGGTACATATGAGTAGGTGTACCTACCTTAGAAAACATCAATTCTGGAAAGTGGCCAGAATTAAGAACAACAACCAACAACTGCAGGCAAACATAAGCCAGAATAGGTTATATTTAAATAATATGATGTTATGCACCATTGACGAAATCCTCAATGTTTTTAACTCGCTTGCCCTAATTTGGTTGAGTTATTGTATTGTTCCATTTCCCAGGAGCTGTGTTCTTAGTGTCTCGAAGGCGGGGCAATAACAGAGATAGTATTGCAACGTTTCGTCGTCCTCTCCACATGCTCTGCATTCACTGTTTTCTGCACAGCCTATTTTGCTCAGGTGCGATTGTATCCCCATATGTTCTGTAAGGATGGCTACAGGTCTATTTATGTCACATTTACTCATTAATAGTAGGTACTTTGCCTTGTCCTCATCAGGGTTTCCCCATAGGATTTTTGTGTTATTATACCCTCCTCCATAGTATGGAGGGTATATTATATTTGTTTTTCTGTATGTATGGTAACATGGGGGGGGTGTACCACATTTTTGTTAAAAATGTTCTTATAGCAACACCGCTAAAGTTTTTTTAAATATTATTTTTGGAAAAAAATAAGCATATCTTGGCTATAAGTTTTGATATATAAATGTTTATAATTTTGTTTTTAAAATATAATTTTTGAGAATTTACAAAATGTCTAAAAAATGGCAAGGCGGCCCCACGCAGCTTTGCCACCGACGTGGGTGCCTACGCCAAGGGACCCTAAAACTTCATTTACCATACTTCTTTCTAAATATCAAAATTTTACAATAAAGGGACGTTTTATCTATTGAATAATCAAAAATTATACTAAAATTGACAAAAAGAAACCGATCCTAGCATTCAAGTTGAATTTGGATACAAAATATATAATATTACATCAATACGACACGTTTAGCATAATATGTATTTGATTTTGACTTCAGATTATAGTCTGGATAGATATACCACATAAACAATATAAGTTAAACCCGACAAATTGCTCACATTAACCCGCCCCACCCCCATCCTGGCATAGGCGCCCCACCCCCAATATATTTCATAATATGAATAATGGCTGAAATTTGGTATTTGGTTTTCATTTGAGGTGTTAAACGCATATGAAATGTGTCGGTATAGGTCCACGTCTTCATATAGCCCCCATAGAACGGTGCCTCCTGATATTCGGTATTTTCAAGGTTGTGACCTCAATATCCCACCAAAATGACTGAAATTTGGTAGTTAGTCTTCGTTAACAGAATACAACTTTCCACCTGTAATTTGTGGGTATAGATAGGTCCACACCCTCATATGGCCCCCATAGTACGATATCTCCCAATTTTCGGCATTTTTGAAGGTTTTAGCTATATTATCCTACCACAATGGCTAAAATTTAATATTTCGTCCTCCTTTGGGATGCAAAACTTTCTCCCAGAAATTTTTTGTTTTGTGTCCACGTTTTGATGTACACCCCATGGAACGGTACATCCCAATTTTCGGTATTTTGAAGACTTTAGCCTCATTATAACACCGAAATGGCTAAAATTTGGTACATAGTCTTCGTTGAGGGTATAAAAGTTTCCACCTGAAATTGGTTGGTATAGGTCAACGTCTTCATATATGTACATAGCTCCCATAGAACGGTGCCGTCCAATTTTCGGTATGTTGAAAGTTGCTGCTCAATATCCCATTGAAATTACAGACATTTTGTATTTAGTCTTCGTTCCCCACCGAAATAGCTGATCTTTGGTTTTTGATAGGGGTATGAAACATTAGACCCGAAATGTGTCGGTACAGATCGACGTCCTGTACCTGTTGGGATCAAGATAAAGATCGCAATTTTTAAGATAGAGCTTTATAATTTGGTGTAGAAGTTTCTATTACTCCTAGGACACGGTGCGCCTTAACCAACTTTAAATGGAAGGTGCTTCGACCTGGGAAGTTTTTGTGGATTCTGAATGTTCATAGTTGAAAAAATTAAAAAAAACCAAATATCACAGGTGGGCTTTTTAAATAAATCGCGTTCAAAGTTCACATTTTTAGGATTTTTGGTTGGAAACCTCAAGTCCTATCGAAATAGGATTAGAAAAAATATTGTAGCTGTGAAAATTGTCTACAAGATTGAACTTTATGATATTTTCGTAGGTTTTACCATTACTGAGATATAGAAGTTCAAATTGGGACAATGCACTGACTGTATCGCCTCCTTATAAAACAATGTCATCGCGGCGCCCCTTATTAACTTTAAATGAAAACGGCTTATACCTGAAAAGTTTGTTGCGGATTCTGAATCGGCAATGTTTATAAATGAGAGAAATCCAAAAACCGGAAAAAAAATCGCTGAATGGATTTTTAAATAAATCGCGGTCAAAGTTCACACTCTTAGGTTTATTTTGTCCTATCGAAAAGGGACTAAAGAAAATGTTGTTGCTGTGAAAATACTCTAGAGAATTGACTTGTATGATTTGTTCCTAGGTTTAACCATTTTTGAGATATAGAAGTTCAGGTCACATTTTTAGGTTTTATTGTCAGGTTTTCACGATTTTGCTTGAAAACGACAAGTCTTATCGAAATGGGACTAGAGAAAATCTTATAGCAGTGAAAATTAGCTTTTTTAGGAAAAATTGGCTTTTTAAGTTTCTTCTAGATTGTAACGTTTTTGAGATTTATAAATTTAAATTGTGAAATTGCAGTCATGTCATATTATAAGGAGGCGATACAGTCAGTGCATTGTCCCAATTTGTACTTCTATATCTCAAAAATGGTAAAACCTACGAAAATATTATACAGTTCAGCCCTATAGAGAATTTTCACTGCTACAACATTTTTTTAGTCCCATTTCGATAGGACTTGGGGTTTTCAAGCAAAATCGTGAAAACCAAAAAAATCCCTAAAAGGTTAATTTTGACTTTGATAGCGCTCCGACGATATTTTTTGGGTCTTTTGGTTTTTTGATTTTGATCATCTGTGCACATTGTATTTTTAAAATCCACATAAACTACTGAGGAATAAGCACCTTTCATTTAAAGTTGGTTCAGGCGCACCGAGAGGATGTTTGGATAGCCCCGTTTTTCGGCATGTTGAGGGTTTTAGCCCCATTAACATATCGAAATGGCTGAAATTTTGTATTTAGTCTTCGTTGGGGGTATATCTTAGGGTCTATCTTAGAACGATACTCACGGATTTTCGATATTTTGGAAAGTTTTAGCCTGGGGTACAAAACATTGCTAAAGTACAAAGCATTCCTTGCAATAAATTAGACAGTATACGTCCACGTTTTGCCATAGCCCCCATGAGAGATTTTTTGAATATTTTAGTCACATTTTCCTACCGAATAGCTTATAAATTTGAATTTTGTGTTCCCAGAAGATAAACGACTTACTCGGAAAGAACTATCCATATGCCTATGTGAAGGTTTTAGTCTAACCCCCATGGACCAGTATTTCCCAATTTGATGTATTTCAAGGGGTTTTTGTGAAGTTTTCGTACCGAGATTGCTGTAATTTGGTACTGCGTTTAGTCAGCAAGCACAACGATGACGCCCCAGCTGAGCTCTTTTATAGAGTGTTGTACATTTTCCTTCTGAAGTATACTTCAGATCTATCTATATCATCTATAGATGCTACTATTATTTTCAGTTAAGATATTATCCTCTTTCAAGGAACTAAACTAATCGCATATGAAGAGCATAGTCCATCAACCAGACAACATTTCGTTGCGATTAGATATTACTTTTTGAGTTTTCTAATCAAATTTCAATTTGTGACGAGGAGAACAATACAGCTTCAACTGAAACCGACAACAATACCTATGTATATATTTTACAGAAATGAAGTAATGTAAGTTATTTAGCTGGATGATAAATAAGAGAATAAAATTAGCTGGCTTACAATGAATATTAAATAATTGTTCCCCAGGGTACGGCACAATGAAGTTCATGGAAAGCGTTATTTGGTTTATTATTAAGGCAGGAAAGATAAACATCCTGCGTTACTAATAAGCAAACAGTAGTTGAATGCTTGATGTATGTATATGTATGTGTAAATTATAATTAAACACGAGTGAATCTGTTGTATTAAACAAATTGTGTCAAAAATGTTTTTCACAGAGAAATATGGTGGTAGGAACTATGCTGTTTTTATGAATACCAAAATATTTTCCAAACATTTAATGACTTTGGTCATTTTTGACCATAAAAACGAAAGCAAGTATGAATATTTCGTCACCATAAATGCCCAAAGACGTAACTAACAAAACCATAAGATTACAGGAGTAAAATGAAAACTGTTATATAGAATATTAATATTATGAGAGCTAGCGTTTTTGGTTTTTATCAATCATGGACGAATGGGAGTAAGTAATGAAACCAAAACCGCGGAAAAGCCTGGTTTTGGGATCCGTCATTACAACAACATGTAATGTTAGCCAAATTTCCGAAAAGTCATTTCTTGAACTATTTTTAAACGCAGAAACTTGAAATTGTGCAAAATTTAACTTTATGTATCAGATTCAATCGAAAAACTAATTTTGATTTTTAGGAGTTACGTCTTCCGTCCGTCCGTCTGTTGAAACCATGATGGAGCTCGCAATTTTTAAAATAGAGCTTTGTAATTTGGTACAGTATTTTCTATAACTCCACAATAATCTACCGAAATGGCTGAAATTTGGTATTTACTCTACGTTGGAGGTAAATTTGTTATTTAGTATTCCATGGGGTTATAAAATATTCCAGAAGAGAAACTAATTGATCCATTTTAGTTCCATACAACTCGTGGTGGAGGATATAACAAGTTTGTCTTGGCCGAACTTAACGCCGTTCTTACTTGTTAAAACTACAACTTTTACCTTAGACGGTTTTTGACAAGTCTTACAGAAAAAAATCCTTAAACCCGAATAACTTTTTTGGGCACATGAGATCGATTGGGACTTAAGCGTTATGTCCTTAAGTCCCAATCGATCTCATGTGCCCAAAAAAGTTATTCGGGTTTAAGGAAAGCCTCGGTCTCCACCAAAATTCTGCGTTGTTCGAAATTTTCATATTCATTTGATCATGGCGAAACTCCAAGTTTGGTAAAATTTCTAAAAGGAGCAATCAGTTTCCTTCGTTTATGAAAGTACTAAAATCTTCCACTACGTTTAGGCGGAGAAGAAGAATATCTTAGCTGATGAAAAATCACTTAATATTGAGAATTTCTGCGTGAAGTTTTTTACCCATTTAGAGCCCAATATGCCAAGTTATATGCACCTCAGAAGGAAAATGTAGCTAAACCCTTAAAAAGAGCTCACATGAAACATGTACCAATTATTACAATTTTCCGAATTGAGCTTTTTTATATTGTGACAACACGCAATACCAAATTACATCAATATTGGTACGAAAATTTGAAAAAAAAACCCCTCGAAATACGTAACAATGGTCAAAACCGGTTCATGATGGCTAGACTGAAACCCGGATATAAATGGATAGTTTTCTATCTTCTGGGAACGCAAAATTGCAATTATCAACCATTTCGGTTAAAAAATGTGACTAAAATCTTCAAAAAATCCTAAATCGGGTGGTGCTCCTTACTAGGGCCACATCAAAACATGGACCTATACTGTCTGATTTTTCCCAATGATGTTTTGTGCTTGTTATAATATTTTGTACCCCTAGCAACGACTAAAGTAAATTTTTGTAACTTTAACGAAGACTAAATGCCAAATTTTAGTCATTTCGGGCGAATAATGTGGTTAAAACCAGAGCTCCGATATACTCGCCAATAGAAAGTAGGTGGGAGGTGATAAGTTTTTTTTGGTGCATTTTTTTTTGTGGGTGTGGACCAATTTTATTTGGAGTGGGGTAAGTTTTTTTGTGTTTCGGAGGGTACCGTTCTACAAACCCATAAATAAAGACGAGGTCCTATACCAACAAATTTCTGGTGGAATGTTTATATGGAATCCCAGCAAAATCTTCGATGCCAAGGATGCTATTGAATCATGGGTGCAAGTGATCTGGCATGTCATCTTTTTAGCATTTTCACTCATGAATTTTATATGAGCGTGACCACCATAAGATGACATTCATTTTCGGATCTTAAGATGACATTCATTGTCGGATCCCAAGCATGTCTTTTTGACCGATGCTTTGACATGTCATTTTCACCTACCCTTTGGTATGACATTTTAATGTCTTGTTTGGAAAATAGAAAATTCTGTATTGAAATATGATTTTCATGACAAACCAAACTCTTTATAAATTCAAACTAATTCATGAAATAACAAGAACTAATTTATCAGCATAAAGTTTACACCCAAAATTTCAATTTTATCACCGCCGCTGCACCGCAACAGAGTTTACTTCGTCCACTCTCAGCCACTGATTTTGTTTCATCTTACAAAAGCTTTTCTATTATCTTCTCATCACCAGTTCAGATTTCGACATGGACTCCAACAGCACTCCTTTAAGAATTTCTAGTTCGTGAACCTACATTTAATGTGTAATTTTATAACAAAAATTTTGGAAATGTATACTCTTTTGTTTTGATGTCGCTACATGTAGGGATGTACAAATCGACTTGTTTGTTTCTAGTGATCTGTACAAATGATTCAAATGCTGATGAAAAGATCGGATCTTTCACGACTTCCTTTGTATGGGTTTAAATGCTAATGAAAATATCGGATCTTTCACGACTTGCTTTGAACCAATGCAAAATATGCCATGAAATCACGTCATCGCATAGAAATTTTGCTGGGATATTAGACCACAACCTTTAAAATATCGAAAATTAGGAGGGAAAGTTCTATGGGGGCTATATAAAAAAGTGGACCTATACCGACAAATTCCACGAGAAAAGTTTAATACCCCTAACAAAGACTAAATACCAAATTTTATAACATTTCGGTGGTATATTGAGGCCACAACCACCGAAAATCGGGTGGTATCCATTCATGGGAACTATATGAAAGCTATACTGATAACACTATGGCCTTTATCTCAGAAACGAATAGGAATTTGGCCTTGCTGACTTTAGCAATATTGTAGCCCTAAACTAGTAGAACTTATCTTTTAAAATACCACATAAGAAAGACTCCATCTAGGGCATCAAAATCTATAAAATATAGAAACTTTTACATAATTTCTGAAGTTCTGGTCAGTATCGGCCAAACTATTGGGAGTTGAACCAAGTAAACTTTTGCAAAAATCTTCCAAATAAAGGCAATTAATGTAGTTTTTCG
Source organism: Musca autumnalis (assembly GCF_047663935.1). Taxonomy (NCBI): domain Eukaryota; kingdom Metazoa; phylum Arthropoda; class Insecta; order Diptera; family Muscidae; genus Musca; species Musca autumnalis. The sequence continues at coordinate 177,546,447 of NW_027411977.1, read as the reverse complement.
AGTTCATTATTTCTCCAAATATTTTATTCTTGTCCTTATCTACAAATTTGCTTCAGAGGTCAGAAGAAGATTCGCATTGGTTTCAGAGAAGATATAGCCCCGAATTTCTTTAAAAACTCAATATTTAACCCTGTTTAGATGGGGCCATAAAATCCGAGCTGGATCTGACACAACAAAACCCAACCAGGGTTTCTTGTCGTTTGAGTCTGTACTTTCAAAAAATCTCCAGTTCGAATTGTTTGCATAAGATCACCTTAAAAATTTTGCACAGTATAATTAATAGCTATACTGATAATTCTCTTTTGGAATGTTTTATACCTCCATCGAAGACCAAATTTCAAATTTCATCCATTCCGGGTGAATAATGTGGTTTAAACTTTCAAGATACCGAAAATCGAAGAGTGCCGTTCTATAGGGGCTATAAAAAGACGTGGACTTATACCGACAAATATTTGGTTAAAAGTTTTATCCCAAAACGAATATCACATATCAAATTTTAGCCATTCGGTGGCCACAATCTTCGAAATACGGAAAATCGGGAGGTACCGTTCTGTGGGGGTTATATCAAAACATGGACCCATACTGACAATTCTCTTCGAGAATGTTTTATACCCCCATCGAAGACTAAATACCAAGTGTCATGCATTTCGGTTTGACGAATATTTCGATGTGTTAGAAACGGAATAACAAATTTAATTATACCCTCCATATTATGGTGAAGGGTATAACAGCTTATTTAACCCTTTCGGTGTTTCTTTTTTGTTTTTGATTTGAAAACAAGTAAGAAAAGTCTACGTTATTGAAATGTTTACGCTTCTTCTTCAGCATAAACTCAAACTTTGTTTATTATTTTGACCTACAGAGCCGCTACAAAATTGGTTAAAATTTTGTTTTTGGACCATTTCATCCCCTGAACATTTCACGATCATCACCAAAAACTAATCATTTCTATTCTGGCCCGAACCCAACCTCCTTAACAAATTCGTTACAATCGGTCCATAATTGCGGCTTTACAATTGTTTACAATTTTTAATGGACGGACACACATCGCTGAATCTCTTTATCTCGTCGAGATATGAATTTTGGCATACCAAATAAGGGGTCTAGGACGAATATTTCCTGGTGTTACATAAACTTTCGGAGAGACAATATGTAGCATGGGATAAAAATGTGGTTCTCTACACAGAACCCATTATATATTAGGCAGGAGCAAGCACTTTATTGCAATTTACATCAGAGGAAAGGTCAGTAGTTTTTATACCCTACACCACTATGTGGGGAGGGTATTATAAGTTGGTTTTGGCAAAAAGTTTGTAACGCATCGAAATAATGGTCGTAGACCCATACTTATATATACCAAAATGAATGTCTCGACGAGATGAGTCGATCTGGCTATGTGTGTCCGTCCGTCAGTCCGTCCGTCCGTCCGTCTGTCCGTCTGTTCATCTAAACCTTGTAATCACGCTACAGGTCGCAATTTTGATCAGATCGTCACGAACTTTTGGATGTTGATGGGGGTCCCGGAGGGGAAGAAGCCTATTGATTTTGGTGATGGTCGGATAATATTTAGGGGTCGGAATAGGCAAAAAACTTATGTGGATAAAAAGACAACTTTTTTTTCCAAAGCAAATATCTCGGCTTCTATATGGGGTACACCAAAAGCAAAACCTGACAATAAAAGTAGAAAATATCACCTTTCTAATGATGTAAAGTAGATTCTCGTAGGTGATCAAACAACGATGATATCACAATAGTCGCAAATAAAACCCAATTTTTCATTTTTGCGATTTTAATTATAATGACGATTATCACAGCTTTGGTTGGGGACTTTCCAAAAGCAAAGCCTGGCTATGAAAGTAGAAGATCCCATCTTTATAATGATGTAAACTAGGTCGGCGTAGGTGACCAAATAACGGAGATTTCGAAATAGTCAGTAATACATCCCATTTTTCCACTTTTTTGGAAATCACGCTACAGGTCGCAATTTTGATCGGATCGTCACGAAATTTTGATGGTTACTGGGGGTCACACAGATGAAGAAGCCTATTGATTTTGATGATGGTCGGATAACAGTTAGGGGTCGTAATGGGCAAAGAACTTATTTGGAGAAAAAGACAACGTTTTTTTCCTAAGCGAATATCTCAGCTTCAATATGGGATATACAAAAAACAGAACCTGGTCATGAAAGGAGAAAATATCGCCTTTCTAATGATGTAAAGTAGGTTCTCGTAGGTGATCAAACAACGAATATATCGCAAAGCCGCTAATAGAACCCAACTTTTTATTTTTGCGATTTGAATAATAATGACGAATATCACGGCTTCGGTTGGGGATCTTCCAAAAACAAAGTCCGACTATGAAAGTAGAAAATCCCATCTTTACAGTGATGCAAAGTAGGTTGGCGTAGGTGGCCACATAACGGAGATATCACAATAGTCGGCAATACATCCCATTTTTTCACGCTACAGGTCGCGATTTTGATCGGATCGTCACGAAATTTTGGGGGTTAATGGGGATCCTACAGAGAAAGAAGCCTATTGATTTTGGTGATGGTCGGATAATATTCAGGGGTCGGAATGGGGAAAACTTATTTGGAGAAAAAGTCAAGGTTTTACTTCAAAGCGAATATCTCCGCTTCTAAAGGGGTACATCAAATGCAAAATCTGCTAATGAAAGTAGAAAATATCACCTTTGCAACGATGTTACGTAGGTTGTCGTAGGTGGTCAAACAACGCAGATATCGCAATAGCCGCTAATAGAACAAAACTTTTAATTTTTGCGATTTTAATAATAATGACGAATATCACAGCTTTGGTTCGCGACCTTCCAAAAACAAAGTCCGACTATGAAAGTAAAAAATCCCATATTTACAGTCATGCAAAGTAGGTTGGCGTAGGTGGCCAAATAACGGAGATATCACAATAGTCGGCAATACATCCCATTTTTTCATTTTTTTGTAATCACGCTACAGGTCGCAATTTTAATTGGGTCGTCACGAAATTTTGGGTGTTATTGGGGGTCCCACAGAGGAAAAACCCTTTTGATTTTTGATAATGGTCGGATATTATTCAGGGGTCGGAATGTGAAAAAAAAAATATTTGGAAAAAAGACCAACGTTTTATTTCAAAATTAATATCTCCCTTCTGCAGGAGGTATATCGAAAGCAAAACCTGACAAGGAAAGTAGAAAATATCACCTTTACAACGATGTGAAGTAGGTTGTCATAGGTGGTCAAATAACAGAGATATCGCAATAGTCGGTAATGCATCCCTTTTTCCATTTTTGTGCAATCACACTACGAAATTTTGATCGGATCCTCACGAAATTTTGGGGGTTGATGGGAGTCTAACAGAGAAAGAAGCCTATTGATGGTTGGCATACATCCCACTTTTCCATTTTTTGTTTGGGTTGTACAGCCGATGCACTTAAATGCGTTTCAAAAAAATTTACCTGTGTTAATGAAGACATTCAGAGCAAAGGCGCTAAGCTATCCCAATTTTAATATTTTGAATTTTATTAGTCAAAACCTTATGAACAGGGGTAGGGGTGTAGGGTATCACATAGTCGTCCCCGACCCGACTATAGCCTTGGCTCACTTGTTTTCCATATGTAGGCTACTTTGCGAAATATATATGTCCTCAAGGAATTAAAATATCGACCAAAAATAAAATGTTTATATTTTTCATACAAAAGTAATGGACCATTTCACTCGCTAAAGAATTTCAGATCATCATTCAAAATTGTAGGCATCTTTTTCGACCTATATTCTTACCCGGTGCAAAATTTCGTGACTATTGATGTATAATTGCGACTTCTAGCGAGTTTATTATTACACTACAAACAAATAACGGAATATATTAGGCTGTAACTCTGTTATCTGATCATGCACACCAACATAATTGGCATCAATTGAAAGGTCAAGCGTTCCACTTTCATGTATATCTCACTTGTCCGGAATGTCACTTCCAGGAATTAAGATATAAGCTGTATATTAAAAATTTTCACAATTTTCACACAAAAGTTTTGGTCCATTTAACCCTCTAAATATTATCCGACCGCCATCTCAAATTGCAAGCTTCTCCTTTGTGATATACTCTTACCTTATTTAAAATTTATTAATATGAATTATATGAATGATATTTTTCAAAATAGCGTCATTATCGCGGTTTAAATTGCAGTCAAAGTGAGAATTTCGAAGAAGAACTAAAAAAATATATATTGTAAGGCATATTTCAATGTATTTAAAACCGCGGAAAAATAAACCAAATATAAATATGTGTAATATGGAATAGATTGACAATTGCGAGAGGAATTTATTTAATGTATAATATAGCTTAAACATTTTAGGTAGCGACCAAAAAACACAAAAAGTCAGAAATAAATATTTTATTTTTCTTAAATTCACTTCATATAGACTTATACTAAATTGCAGGTGTTTGGCCGTGATTTTGCCACCTAGAACACATTACTGAAAGTCTTCTGCATTGGTATTACTAATTTTCAAAACCCGATTTTGCCCGTTTTTTGATATTTATGAGATTTTATTAGGTTACTTCTCAATAAAAAGTCCTAAAATTGTGGAAGTTTGGTTTGAGGAAATAAACAATAAATGTAAAAATATTGTTGTTTACAATTTCATTGCAAGTAAAATAAGTAATGGCGACAAATTGTTCGGTATATCCGTGGTTTTCTATAAACGGTGCGACAGTAGTAAGCTTTATTTTATGTCTCTATTACATATTAATCATTGATACGGTTTAAGGGAGTACTAAACTCGTCTTTATTAGCGTATATTCAAAAAATATACAAAACTGTAGTAACAATTCATTGGAAAATCTACTCGCGGGGACAAAATTTTTGTTACTACCGTGATCGTTTGCAACATTTTGTTGTGTATAAGAAAACTAATGAAAATTGCATTGGAAGATATAGCTTTGTTCGTTATATACGTAGTTGCTTATAACCGTTGTTCGTTATATCCGAATTTATCTGTAAAAATCTTTGTTTTATCTCACTTTTGCACATAACTAATTTAAAAAGTTAAAAAATCCTTTAATTCCGCTGTTATTAATTTTTGTCTCAAAAACAGGGAAAATTACCTATAGTGCATTGTGGTATAGGGTATAAATATATTTTTTCCAATTTTATATATACTTGATCAAAATTAATGTTTTAACATTTTGTTTGGTAAAGTGGGTCTTGGACACTATGCCATATGGCATAGAATGTATTTAAAGGAAAAAGACAAATCTAAAATATTTAGACCAGGAGGCCTTATAGAAGAGGAAGAAGTCTTCTTATAAAAGAGCAGGAAGTCTTCTCATAGAAGAGCAGAAGGTCCTTCTCTTAGAAGAGCAGAACGTTCTCTCATAGAAGGGCAGGACATCTTCTCATAGGAGGGCATTAAGTCTTCTTATTGGAAAGCAGGAGTTCTTTATATAGAAGTGGAAGACGTCTTCTCATAGAAGAGCAGAAGGTCCTCTCACAGAAGAGCAGGATGTCTTCTCATAGAAGAGCAGAAGGTCCTCTCATAGAAGTGCAGGATGTCTCCTCAAAGAGGGCCAGGATGTCTTTTTATAGGAAAACAGAAGGTCCTCTCATAGAAAGGCAATATGTCTTTTCATAGATGGGCAGGTTGTCTTCTAATAGAAGAGCAGGTGACCTTCTAATAGAAGAACTGGGAATATTTTTATAGAAAAGCAGAAGCTCTTCTCACAGAACTAGAGTCTCTTATAGAAGACCTGACGGTCTTCCTATAGGAGTCCTGGAGGTCATCTTGTAGAAGACCTGGAGGCCATCTTATAGAAGATCTGGAGGACTTATTTTAGAAAATCTGCAGGAATTGTTACGCAAGATGTGGAGGTCTTCTAATAGAAGACCTGGAGGTCTTCTTATTTTTAGATAACACTTCAAGGAAAAATATAAAATTATTGAAAAAGGGTACCCATAAGTATTTTGCCTTAAAACGGGCTTCAAAAACTGACTTGCCATATGGCATAGAATCAGCGAAAGGTTTAAGAGAAATCTATATTTTCGTTCAGTTTTCATTAGATATTTTACATTTTTAAGCATACTCGTAATTCTAAAAATTTTCAAAAATTACAAAAAACTTGGATGTATTGCTGGATCAACAACACTTAAGAGAATCTTGCATCTACGGTAGCGTAAAGGCGCGAGCAACAATTATTTACACTTTAGTTAAAAGCGTATGCAGAAGTCGTAGGTGTTATCACAGAATTTATATTATGCTCTTTATGAGAACGTAGCATCAGAAAAAAGAAAGTTGGTGTATTGCTTTGTTTGAATAGAGCTGCGAAATTTATATAATTTATACATAAAAATTATGCACAATCTTAAGCAGGATCCTTCATATTGAAAACTGGGTCGTATTTTGATTGTTTTGCCATATTTTCAAAACAACTTGCTTACCCGGGTCCGCATCCAATCCAATTTTTTGTTATCGATCGGTCATTCAATATAGTTATATTCTTCTCTGTGGAGATATATAGTAAAAAATTGGGACTTCAGAATACCTCGGTAATGAAAAATGTAAGGAAATAATAAATAACAACAAGTAAGAACGGCGTTACTTGATACCCTCCACCAAGAACTTTTCTGAAGTAACTAGAAACAATTAGTTTATGAAAGCACTAAGATCTTCCACTACGTTAAAGCCTATTCCTTGGAGGAGTAAAATATCGTAACTTATGAAAATCACTATATATTTGATAATTTTCAGCGTGAAGGTTTTTTACCCATTAAGAGTCCAATATATCAAGTAAACCAGAAGGAAAATGTAGCAAAACCCTTTAAAAGAGCTCACATGGGGCACCATCGTTCTTTCCGAAGCATGGACCAATATTTACAATATTCCGGATTAAGCTTTTTTATTCTCTGACAACACGAAATACCAAATTACATAAATATCGGTTTGAAAATTTGACAACAAAAATCCTCGAAATACATAAAATGGTCAAAACCAGTTCATGAGGGCTAGACTAAACCCGGATATACACGGATAGTTTTCTATCTTCTGGGAACACAAAATTCCAATTATCAACCAATCCAAAAAAATGTGACTAAAATCTTCAAAAAATCCTAAATCGGGTGGTACCCCTATTTGGGGACCTATTCTGTCTGATTTTTTGCAAGGGATGTTTTGTGCTTGTTGTACATGCAAAATTTTAGTTACTCTGGTAAAGAGGCTAAAACTTTCAAATTGGTGTAGATAATTACGCCCTAGGGTTTCATTACAATTTATAATGGACAGACGGTCAAACATAGCTGTTCGTTTTATATAGTCTAGATATTTGAAAATGGTTACTATAAGGCGGGTCAAGAACAAAGATTTTGCGGTGTTACATGCATTTTAGGCAAAACAAACTTATAATACCACCCTGTCCACATTGTGGTGTAGTGTATAATTATTGAATTAATCGAAATTATTCTGGCGGATGTATGTATGAAACGAAAAAAATCTCAAAAATTATTTTCTGTTGCACAAATGAATAAATTTAAGCCTACTAATAACTAAAATAACGTTTATTCCTTTTAAATATTGAAAAAGGTCATGCAAAAACCACTTTGAAAAAACTTTGATTTTTTGCTAAAAAATTATAATTATAATATATGTACATGAAAATGAAAATTTTCTCTTCCTTATTCTGGGATGCTTACCAGAGTTTGCCAGTGTTTACACAAAAGTCTTTTAAGATGCTGAATTATTGATTTTGTTTATTATTGATAATTTTGATTTCGTGGCGAACGAAATGAGTATTTTACATTTTACAATTACGCCATAAACAGTCGTACGTACTTTCATTCATTCATTCCACCCTCCAAATCTGTGCACATTCATTTTCTTTTGACAGATGACGCCTCCCGTTACGATCGACCCCATATAAAAACAAATGCTTTTGGAATTGTCCTCAATTGTGTTTTGTTGGTGCAATCGAAAATATATCAATTTTTGCAAATTATGAACATAATTTGAATTTGAATGGAAATTTGAATCTGAATGAGAATCTCAAGTGCCTGTGGGGGAGGAAATGTTTGAAGCATAACTGTATGTAATGTTCAAATGATTACGTTTGCATATGCTGAGCTTTCTCCTTTTGTCGCTAAAAGCTACCTCCTGCGAGGAATTGTTGTACCCGAATCGTGTTGAGGGAAAATATCCATAGTGTGGAATTGATTTATTAGTGTTTAAGTTTTTTTAATAACGTAAATCGTTTTTTTTTTTGTGCTGCTGTTGTTTTTATTGCTTTTTGTCATCATCATCCACTTTATTTGCCCTGTCCCAAGAGTATAAAAATCGCATGCTTCAATAGTTTCTTTGCATAGCCATTAAAATAAAGCAAAAAAAAAATATTGAACAAAAACGGAAGAAAGGGGAAGTATTCGATTACATTGAGGCATCTGGTTGTTTTCGATGGCCTGGCCATGGTAGGTAGACAAGCGTTCAAGTTTATGCATTTCTTTTATTTAATTTGAAATCGAATTTGTAATTTATAAATTGTCGCTACCAACATTATTTCCCCGTTATTCGGCGAAGGGGTGGAAGAGTAATGACGAAAAAACACAGTCTTCTAGCGGTAGGTGGTGTGGGATTTCACCAAAGAAAAGTCATAAATTAACAGCCATACCCATTCTCACATAAATACTGTTACTGTTTGAGACATTTATTGTAATTTTGTGTAATTTTATAAAGAATGATAGCACAAAGCGCGCATAAATGTCTGCAAATTATTGACTGTGCAAATAAATTTGATTGGTAATACATATTTTGATTTTCGCATAAAAACTTAAAGAACAATATCAATCATTGCATTGAAACCATTAAAATACCCATACATGTAATTTGTTAATGTAAGATGGGAGGGCTTTTTATAACATAATATGTAATTTTAATTTAAACATCGATTGACAATTTTTAACATTCTTAAACAATGTAACGGCGTATGCTACGAGTATATGTTAAAACGTACCTTACAATTTTTATACACTCAACCAAAATATGGAGGGAACACAACCTTTGTCATCCCATTTTTAAACCATTGAAATATTTCTCTGAAACCCTATAAAGTATATAGTAGTTGGGAACTCCTACCCCTATTTTTCCATTTGATACAAAAACCTTATATATAAAATTTTACGTTAACCCGTGCCACCCGAACGATCTTTGTTTCCATAGTAATTCGTAGGTGGAGGTGCATTTTCACGAAAAATCTCTAAAGGCCGCAAATATAGTCCAAACCATGTGGCAAAAAACGAATCCTTTAACAATTTTTGAACATCGGATCGGATTTTGATATAACTATATAGGGCCCAAAATCGGCCAACTATGCATTTAGTAGCCATAACAGAATCCGATTCGATTTTCACAAATTTGTTAGGATTCGTTTTTTAGCCACAATAATGAACTGGTAAAGTGTTTTCATCGATTGGACAATAATTGCGGCCTTTAGAGAATTTTCGTGAAAATGCGCCTTTGGCCCCACACAAATTACTATGGAAACAAAGATCGCGGGTGGCAAGAGTTAATGTTAACACTGCACCAACAATTTTTACGTATAAGGTTTTTGGATCATATGAAAAAAATTAGGGTGTATATGTATCGATATAACGATTTCAGTCTCTCTCTGTATGTCTGTTTGTTTAAGATTTTAGGATTTTTTTGCCTCATTATACCAGAGAAAAGCCTGAAATTTAGTTTTAGTTCGTTGTCGTTATACAATTTTCACTGGTGTAGGTAAACGGGCTTTTATCCCACCGAAATACTTTTAATTTTGTATATTGTCCTCATTGGCATATGAGATATTCCCGCGGAAAATTATCTATATAGGTTCACGTTTTGATTTAGACCCCATAGAGAACAGTACCTCAGATTTTCGGAATTTTAAAGGTTTCAGTCCCATTTTCCAACAGACACAGCTGGAATTTGGTATCTAGTCTTCATTAAGGGTCTTAAACATTCCCGCAGAGAATCGTCGGTAATGGTCCAAACTTTAATGTATTCAGGTATAGATAAACGCTACCGCCCAATTGTTTTAAAGGTCAGTATTGCTATAGACCGCTATCGGCGCATCAGAAACATGAAATCGGACGAAAATATATACAGGAGCTACAATTAACTCCGAACCGATTTCAAACAAATTTTGCTAACTTATTTTTAGTTCCGATTTACCAAATTACAAATTCCATCAAAATTGGACAGACGTAACGTGTGGTCCAATAAATGAAACCGGACGAAAATATGTACGCGTGCAATATACAAATTGAACGCATTTCAATAGAATGAGGTAAATTGTTTGCAGACAAAATATCCAATTTTTTGAAAAAATACTATATACAAATCTGAACCCATTTCAACATAATTTTATGCCCTTTTATCTAGATCAAATTACACACTTAAAATTTGGTAGCGATTGGTGCACCAAAAATCGGTCTAATATATATATATATAGGAGCTATATTCAAATTTGCACCGACTACATTATAATTTTGCAAACTTTTGTCTAGTCCAAATTCCGTCACACATTCAAAATTCCATTAATATTGGACATGCTAAGCGAGATTGGTGCGCCAAATATCTCAAATCGTGCGAAAATATGTATGGAAGCTATATCAAAATTTGTACCGATTTCAATATAATTTAGCAAGTTTATTTCTAGGCCATATCCAAATGCATTGCAATTGAACATACATAGCCCGTTTGGCGCACCAGATACCTCAAATCGGGCAAAAACATTTATATGGGAGCAATATCCAATTCTGAACTGATTGTCACGAAAAGCAATATCGTTCGTCCTCGGGTACATAAGAGATATTCCCCAACTTTCAGCTGAATCGGACAATAAATGCGACCTGTATGTTGCGAGCGGACAGACATGTATAAATCGACTCACAAATTGATTTTATGTACTTATATCCCTATTTTCTTTTTGTATGTATGCACATGCACATACCCAGCAAAAAAAGTCCTCCCAAAATCATGGGTTTTGTAAGGGATTTTTGGCAGCCGTAACTACTCGCAAACCCCCTTTCTTCCCCATTATGTTTACAAGGGCATGTCGCACTCAGTTTGTAGTTATTTTATGACCACTAGAATAACTAGTTATTCTGTGTCCACTAGAAGTTGAAAAGTAAGTTGAAAAAAATTCTATTTTTAGAATAGTTGATGTAGAGATTTTTTTTAATTTCATCACACTTCTTACTTTTATTTTACTTTATTTTATTTCGCTCGCTGTGCGAGTTGAACACACGAACCCTCTGATTTCTAGCCAAAGACACTACATACTATGCCACGCACACGAATATTAAGGGTTGCTTAAGAACTTAAATGTGCAGTGCACATGTTGACCACGAACTGTTATTTTTTAATTAAAAAAACTCGCGTGCCGACAGTGAGCGTTGAACACACAACCTTAGGATTTATAGTCGGACACACACTCACTGTGCCACCGTCGTCATTACTTAGTGAGGAGCAAAGTAAGTAGGTTTGCCTTGTAATTTTTTAAGAAGTATCCCATTACTTTTCAGATTACTTGTAATGGGAAAAGAAGCTTGTTTACATTACTTTGTAATGGGTTACGTAATGACTACCGGATCCAAATTTTTGCTGGGTAATATCCGTTACCACCGCTCCGATCAAAGCATTGGTATTTTTCTTGGAAAAATGGGGGTAAACACTTAACGTGCTTATATTCCCCGCGAATACTTCCGGGGGGCTAGGGAAACTTCGCGCATATCAGTGAATTCTAACCAATTCATATTAGCTGAATGATATGGAAAATACTTTGTAGCCGAGTACGAAAGACGTGTCTAACGACACCATTTGTACACGGAGAAACAAAACGGTCTCTCTAAAATATGTATGTCCCAAGCACAGTTTGCAGCAAACATAGGAAAACACAAAACACTGATTTATATCCGATTGACTTGAGAAAACTGAAGAGAGAAAATATGATTGCGGTGCTTCAAACGACGTTTATATGTACGAGTATATCGTCACAGACGACGAATCTTGGATCTATGTTAATGGAAAAAGCACTTTGAAGCAAATGGTCGCCTGTTTCTTCTGCAAAACTGACCATTACCTACTATACGGCTAGAGGAACGTAAACGGTTAATTCTGAGTGGTACACTACAATTTGTTTGCCTGAAGCCCCCTGAGAAATTCGAAAAACGAACAAGAGAAGACGAATCATTGTGCACCATGACAATGTGAGCTCTCACACCCCGATTCAAACCAGCGCTTTTTGACCGGGCAAAAAGCTGGAATTTGGTATCTAGTCTTCATTAAGGGTCTTAAACATTCCCGCAGAGAATCGTCGGTAATGGTCCAAACTTTAATGTATTCAGGTATAGATAAACGCTACCGCCCAATTGTTTTAAAGGTCAGTATTGCTATAGACCGCTATCGGCGCATCAGAAACATGAAATCGGACGAAAATATATACAGGAGCTACAATTAACTCCGAACCGATTTCAAACAAATTTTGCTAACTTATTTTTAGTTCCGATTTACCAAATTACAAATTCCATCAAAATTGGACAGACGTAACGTGTGGTCCAATAAATGAAACCGGACGAAAATATGTACGCGTGCAATATACAAATTGAACGCATTTCAATAGAATGAGGTAAATTGTTTGCAGACAAAATATCCAATTTTTTGAAAAAATACTATATACAAATCTGAACCCATTTCAACATAATTTTATGCCCTTTTATCTAGATCAAATTACACACTTAAAATTTGGTAGCGATTGGTGCACCAAAAATCGGTCTAATATATATATATAGGAGCTATATTCAAATTTGCACCGACTACATTATAATTTTGCAAACTTTTGTCTAGTCCAAATTCCGTCACACATTCAAAATTCCATTAATATTGGACATGCTAAGCGAGATTGGTGCGCCAAATATCTCAAATCGTGCGAAAATATGTATGGAAGCTATATCAAAATTTGTACCGATTTCAATATAATTTAGCAAGTTTATTTCTAGGCCATATCCAAATGCATTGCAATTGAACATACATAGCCCGTTTGGCGCACCAGATACCTCAAATCGGGCAAAAACATTTATATGGGAGCAATATCCAATTCTGAACTGATTGTCACGAAAAGCAATATCGTTCGTCCTCGGGTACATAAGAGATATTCCCCAACTTTCAGCTGAATCGGACAATAAATGCGACCTGTATGTTGCGAGCGGACAGACATGTATAAATCGACTCACAAATTGATTTTATGTACTTATATCCCTATTTTCTTTTTGTATGTATGCACATGCACATACCCAGCAAAAAAAGTCCTCCCAAAATCATGGGTTTTGTAAGGGATTTTTGGCAGCCGTAACTACTCGCAAACCCCCTTTCTTCCCCATTATGTTTACAAGGGCATGTCGCACTCAGTTTGTAGTTATTTTATGACCACTAGAATAACTAGTTATTCTGTGTCCACTAGAAGTTGAAAAGTAAGTTGAAAAAAATTCTATTTTTAGAATAGTTGATGTAGAGATTTTTTTTAATTTCATCACACTTCTTACTTTTATTTTACTTTATTTTATTTCGCTCGCTGTGCGAGTTGAACACACGAACCCTCTGATTTCTAGCCAAAGACACTACATACTATGCCACGCACACGAATATTAAGGGTTGCTTAAGAACTTAAATGTGCAGTGCACATGTTGACCACGAACTGTTATTTTTTAATTAAAAAAACTCGCGTGCCGACAGTGAGCGTTGAACACACAACCTTAGGATTTATAGTCGGACACACACTCACTGTGCCACCGTCGTCATTACTTAGTGAGGAGCAAAGTAAGTAGGTTTGCCTTGTAATTTTTTAAGAAGTATCCCATTACTTTTCAGATTACTTGTAATGGGAAAAGAAGCTTGTTTACATTACTTTGTAATGGGTTACGTAATGACTACCGGATCCAAATTTTTGCTGGGTAATATCCGTTACCACCGCTCCGATCAAAGCATTGGTATTTTTCTTGGAAAAATGGGGGTAAACACTTAACGTGCTTATATTCCCCGCGAATACTTCCGGGGGGCTAGGAAAACTTCGCGCATATCAGTGAATTCTAACCAATTCATATTAGCTGAATGATATGGAAAATACTTTGTAGCCGAGTACGAAAGACGTGTCTAACGACACCATTTGTACACGGAGAAACAAAACGGTCTCTCTAAAATATGTATGTCCCAAGCACAGTTTGCAGCAAACATAGGAAAACACAAAACACTGATTTATATCCGATTGACTTGAGAAAACTGAAGAGAGAAAATATGATTGCGGTGCTTCAAACGACGTTTATATGTACGAGTATATCGTCACAGACGACGAATCTTGGATCTATGTTAATGGAAAAAGCACTTTGAAGCAAATGGTCGCCTGTTTCTTCTGCAAAACTGACCATTACCTACTATACGGCTAGAGGAACGTAAACGGTTAATTCTGAGTGGTACACTACAATTTGTTTGCCTGAAGCCCCCTGAGAAATTCGAAAAACGAACAAGAGAAGACGAATCATTGTGCACCATGACAATGTGAGCTCTCACACCCCGATTCAAACCAGCGCTTTTTGACCGGGCAAAACCTGGAATTGATGGATCATACGCCGTTCAACCCTGACTTGGAACCAAATTACTTCATTTGATTCCCGCACATCAAGAAAAAAAGGCGTGGTCATTTTTGTGGTGATTTTTGTCGCCAAAATATTCTGTGGAAGCGTCCAAAAACCATGATTCGGAGGTGTCTCAATCGGAGAGGAAAAAGTGGTTTAACAATTCGTTTGAGCGCAAAGTGTTTAAATCATGCTGGAGAATACTTTGAAAAACAATAAAATCATAACTAATGATACATATTCGCGTCAATGTCACTAAAATGGAATGCACGATATTTCTTGAACGGGGCCACCAATTCCATCCAAATTTAGTTTAGCTTCTAAAATGGCCCATATCGGTCCTCTCCTTAAGTTACCTCCCCCACATAAGTTCAACATTTGTGTCTATGTGCAGTTTGGGGTGTGTTCGAAGATCCTTTGGAAATATATACCGATGCTGTTCGTTGTGGTCCTGTTTAATGTGATGTTATGGTAGCATGATTATACGATGACCCACTGAAATGACTAATGGGCGCGACATCTATCGAAAAGATATGACTCCCAAAATAAGATCCACTTCTATAATGGACCAAATCGATCCATTCCTTTAAGTACCTCCTCCGCAACACTTTTGAACTTTCACATTTTTGTCGGCAAGCTCAAATATCCACAAAGGTCCACAAAATTCTAAGAAGACGCTTAATAAATGCATTCGATCTGTCCGTAGATGAAAGTTTAATTTCACATAAGCTGAGGGTATATATCTGTCGGCAAAGCCGACTGACACTATTTTACTTGTTTCTCTCCGTTTTCCCATATGAATTATAGCTTTTTACATAAATGATTTTTTATATCAGTTATATGAGTCTTAGTAGAGTATTTTTTCTAATTCTTTAAAAAATTTTAAATTTTTTGAAATAAAATTTGAATTTTTTTTTAAAGAAATAGTTTTTAAAAGTTTTACAAATTTTTTTTTGTGTTTTTATGGTTTGTTTATTGGTGTTTGACCATTTTAATAGATTGGAATATATGACAAACTCAAAAACACTCACATTTTGATGCAAAATTTGAAAAAACTCAAAATTTTAACTTTGACCTTGAATTCCACTGCAACTTCTAAACCGACATTGATTACTTATAATGCACCGGAAAGCTGATTTTGTTATCTGTCAAATAAATAATTATGAAAATATCTCTATCCGTTTAAAAGTTACAGAATTTTGACCAGTAAAAAAACGATTCTGAACCAGTGTGCGACGAAGACAAAGTCCGTCATATCAGATGATTTAAACCTCTGTAAAGCTATGAAATCATAATCCTATAGGGCAACATATTTAGGATCGTAGGACTGGGTATTTTTCCTAAAGCGATGAAATAAGATAATGAATCCATTCGAAAAAATATACGTGTAGTTAGAAAACTTTATACAAACGAATATGTATGTATATGCATACTAACTTCCCAGCGGAATTTGCGAGTCAAGTTATAGCTCTTAAAATACTTTATAAACCCATTATGGGATAATGAGATTTTTGCCGGGTAGTAATACTAATTTCCCAACCAATTAATGAATTAATGCGTGCTAATCCAAAAAGAAATAAAATACATATTTGAAAAAAGGAAGGAGTAAACGTCAAATTAAATAAAACTTCGATGAAAATGAAGAAAACATCCACTTCAGCAGCAACAAACATTGAAAATTAATCCCACAGCATGTGGTTTGAACCACACAGGGCCATGACGAGCGAACAAGTTTGTTTTCCTCAACATGTAATAAATTTAATGGATATCGTTTCCTTGTCTCGGCTACACATATGGAGAATGAACGAGCATTACATTAACATAATAAGAGATTTTACAACAAAAACGAACAAACGCCCATTAAATACCATATGAGTGAGGGAGGGGGATAGGATGGAACTCGCAAAGTGCAATTTAGTGGGAGAAAGTCATTGTTGCATCAGACCATAGCAGGGCACACTAACTGTATTACAATCCTGAGCTGCATAATAATAATGATCGAATACTTGAAATTTGTATTCGTAAGGGTTGTTTACACTTTGCAGCTGCGACCGAATAGGAATAATTCCCCACCACGAACGAACCAACGAACGTGTGAGTGAATGCCTAAAATTATGTGTGAACATTGTTGAAATGTATCTCGTATATCGTCATTTTGCCTTTGCCGTTGTTGTTGTTTTTGCTTTTATTGTAGGGATAACGTATTATCCAGGGACCATTAATGACGGCCTTGATTATCGTTGTTATTATAACGTCATTGTTTTGTTATGGTAAAATGTTGTCTACTTCCTGAAATTCAAGAAACCAAAACACTTAACAATCAATATAACCGAACAACAACAAAAGCGGCAAAACAATATCGTCACAATGAAAACGATGATGATGGTGATTCAATATCATTATCAACAGGAATCACCATAGCAGCGGGAACAGCAAAAGGGGGGCATGAACAAAGAGGGAAGACGTGGGAACTTCAAACAAGAAATTCTCACAGAGAAAGGGGTGTGTTTGGAAATTACACATATTAAATATATGGAGATCTTTTATATAAGGCTGATGCAAATTATTGGATAATTTTTAATAAATATCTTCAATGCATTCAGAACTGTACCGCCTTGTTTTTTTAAATTTTATTTTACCAATAATCCTAGGATGATAATTATTGATATTGGGCGTTTCATATCTCAGCATATTTACATAATATGGTATCCTACACTACTATAGATGTGGTCTCTATAAAGGCAAGAGCACTAGCCTAAATGAGTAAAGATACAAGACCCATTTTTAAGAAATCTTAACAAAACCTGGGCCTGACTTACGATGAAAGTACAGCAAATTCTTATCTGTAAGCAAGAGAGGATCTTGGGTATGAAATTTTGCCCAACACATTTTTAGTGAACAAAATCCCCCATTAATGAATGGTTTGTGGCGTCGAGTTATTTTAAGTTAAATTTACAATATATTGTAAAAATTCTCCATTTTATTATACCCTATACCACAATGTGGAAAAGGGTATTATAAGTTGGTTTTGGTAAAAATTCATGTAACGCCGCGAAATATTCGTCGGAGACCCCCAATGTGGTATACCAATCTTCATATCTCCAGGCCGCAATTATGGACCGATCGTCACGAAATTTTGTATGGAGGTCGGGTTCAGATCAGAATAGATCCCTATTCTTATTGGTGATGATCGTGAAATATTTAGCGGGTGAAATGGACCAAAAACATAATATTTATCCAATTTTCTAGCGGCTCTGTAGGTCTCAATAATAGTCCGATCAACGCGTAATTTTAAATAAGGTAAGAGTATATCACAAAGGAGAAGCTTGCAATTTGAGATGGCGATCGAATAATATTTAGAGGGTTAAATGGACCAAAACTTTTGTGCGAAAATTGTGAAAATGTAAAAAAGTGTAAAAATAAACTCGCTAGAAGTCGCAATTACATAGTCACGAAATTTTGCACCGAGTAAGAGTAAAGGTCGAAAAAGATGCCTACAATTTTGAATGACGATCTGATATTCTTTAGCGGGTGAAATGAACCATTACTTTTGTATGAAAAATATAAAAATTTTATTTTTGGTCGATATTTTAATTCCATGAGGACATATATATTTCGCAAAGTAGCCTACATATGGGAAAAAAACTACTGACCTTTCCTCTGATGTAAATTGCAATAAAGTGTTTGCTAGATAACGGGCCTACTGCCTAATATATAATGGGTTCCGTGTAGAGAACCACATTTTTATCCCATGCTACATATTGTCTCTCCAAAAGTTTATGTAACACCACGAAATATTCGTCCTAGACCCCTTATTTGGTATGCCAAAATTCATATCTCGACGAGATAAAGCGATTTAGCGATGTGTGTCCGTCCATTAAAAATTGTAAACAAGCGTAAGGCCGCAATTATGGACCGATTGTAACGATTTTTTAAGGAGGTTGGGTTCGGGCCAGAATAGAAATTATTAGTTTTTGCTGATGATCGTGAAATGTTCAGGGAATGAAATGGACCAAGAACAAAATTTTAACCAATTGTGTAGCGGCTCTGTAGGTCAAAATAATAACCCGCAAAATTTTAAACAAAGTTTGAGTTTATGATGAAGAAGAAGCGTACAAACCAACGTGAAGATCAGATAATACTTAGCGGGTTAAATGGACTGAAACTTTTGTGTGAAATTGGTAAAAATTTCAATAACGTAGCGGTTAAACAACGGAAGTAGTAGTACTACATACGTGGGTTTCATTACATTTTAGTTTGTGTGAACTAAATTTTCCTTTCCCGCCACAAAAATGTCTTTGTCAAGCTAGATAACTTTTTGGTTTTGGTCATAAGTATTATACATTACATTTCTGATATTTGATAATAAAATTTTCGCAATCATTGAAAAGAAGTTTCGTGGATAGCGATTGTCCAGGGATTACTTGTTTTGTTACACTGTGCAACAAAATTCAATTTTTTTCAAAATGATGGGAAAAATCGAGTAGATTATGAAAGTAGAGCTAAAAATATGAGACACGTGTATCGGCGTTTTAAAAGTTTACGTCGGAAAGTAACCAAAATAGGCGGGGCAAGTTCCGCCCATTTTTAATTTTTTCGAAATATTCGAGTTAAGATATCTTTGAATCCTTGCATTTCAGGTACATAGTGTCTTTGGCAACTTTACAGAGGAGTATGTGGGCAATATTTTTGTTAAAAATGTTAACCCTCATGCGGTTCATCAAAGAAGTCTTTTTTGTCCTTTTTTCAAAAATCTTTCAAAAACTCCTTAAAAATGTGATTGTATCAAATCCAAATATTCTACAAAATTGTTCGCCATAAAATTTTACTATAGGTCTCAGAATACACCAAATCTGTAGGTCTTGTCTAATCGCCTGGAATCACTAAAAACGAAAAACACGTTTTAGGGTTAAAGTCGGACTTAATTTTAGAGGGATGACGTCAAATACAAAAATATTCTCCGTCAAATTTTACTATAGGTCACCAAAGAAGTGAAATGCCTATTTACATTATATATCATAAAAATATCAGTATAAATTTTGCTGAAAAAACATGAAAATATTTCCCAATCTTTTTGATGAAAAATTGTTCCTTCTTTTTTCGAGTTTATACATGAAAGTAATATGAAACTTGGTTATAGGTGAAAAGTGTCAAAAGATGAAAAATTCTACACAAAATTTCACTATGAGTTTTAAAATAAACCATATATCTAGCTATACTATTTCCTTAAAAAAATTAGATTCCAAATTTATATATATTTGGATGAAATTATATGTTTTAACATTTGACTGTTAATTTTACATAATTCCATACTGGATCAAAATCTAGCAAAATCCTTTACTTTTTTGGAATATTGTTAAAGAAAGAAATGTTCCAAATAAAATTTCATTATGGGTCTCTGAATAAAAGAAATCTGTAACCATAGTATATAACATTCTTAGCAGCACTTGTTTTTGATATATATGTTTTAGGGCCATATTTCCCAATTTTCATACAGTTTGTCGTTGTGATTGGATACTGTAAATATCATATTGATGGTTTTTCGTTGTGAATTCATACAGAAGATGTTGTACGTTCCATTCATAATGCTTTTGAAATATTTGTGGTGCATATATATTTGGAACATAAAAAACCCACATTGGACCTGCCCAAATTGCGTATTTTTAGTACTTTAAACTTAAATTCCGTCCACCAAAGTAGGAGTTAGTCCCATCGTTGTAGTTTTTTGGACCACACCAAATTGTGCATGTGAGAGCCCATATGACACCTATATTTTCACTTGACCATAGCCGTAGACCTCTAATGTATTTTCACTTACAATATAAGCAACCAATGGCTTATCCAAACTACGGAATTTAAGTTTAAAGTACTAAAAATACGCAATTTGGGCAGGTCCAATGTGGGTTTTTTATATTCCAAATATATATGCACCACAAATATTTCAAAAGCATTATGAATGGAACGTAAAACATCTTCTGTATGAATTCACAACGAAACACCATCAATATGATATTTACAGTATCCAATCACAACGACAAACTGTATGAAAATTGGGAAATATGGCCCTAAAACATATATATCAAAAACAAGTGCTGCTAAGAATGTTATATACTATGGTTACAGATTTCTTTTATTCAGAGACCCATAATGAAATTGTATTTGGAACATTTCTTTCTTTAACAATATTCCAAAAAAGTAAAGGATTTTGCTAGATTTTGATCCAGTATGGAATTATGTAAAATTAACAGTCAAAAGTTAAAACATATAATTTCATCCAAATATATATAAATTTGGAATCTAATTTTTTTAAGGAAATAGTATAGCTAGATATATGGTTTATTCTGAAACTCATAGTGAAATTTTGTGTAGAACTTTTCATCTTTTGACACTTTTCACCTATAACCAAGTTTCATATTACTTTCATGTATAAACTCGAAAAAAGAAGGAACAATTTTTCATCAAAAAGATTGGGAAATATTTTCATGTTTTTTCAGCAAAATTGATACTGATATTTTTATGATATATAATGTAAATAGGCATTTCATTTCTTTGGTGACCTATAGTAAAATTTGACGGAGAACATTTTTGTCTTTGACGTCATCCCTCTAAAATTATGTTTTGTTGGACAATTTTGATGAAGTCCGACTTTAACCCTAAAACGTGTTTTTCGTTTTTAGTGATTCCAGGCGATTAGACAAGACCTACAGATTTGGTGTATTTTGAGACCTATAGTAAAATTTTATGGCGAACAATTTTGTAGAATATTTGGATTTGATACAATCACATTTTTAAGGAGTTTTTGAAAGATTTTTGAAAAAAAGGACAAAAAAGACCCCTTTGATGAACCGCATGAGGGTTAAAATTTTAAACAAAAATATTGCCCACATAATCCTCTGTAAAGTTGCCAAAGACACTATATACCTGAAATGCAAGGATTCAAAGATATCTTAACTCGAATATTTCGAAACAATTAAAAATGGGCGGAACTTGCCCCGCCTATTTTGGTTACTTTCCGACGTAAACTTTTAAAACGCCGATACACGTGTCTCATATTTTTAGCTCTACTTTCATAATCTACTCGATTTTCCTCGTCATTTTTTTTGTTGTCGCACAGTGTTATCTATTGTTTTGAGGACAATTGGTCATGTGCATGTAACGGCTAGTTAGAAACATCTGGAAAGAAGAACTGTTGGACTTTGAGTATTCTATGTCCAGTTCAGAAAACCATGAGTTTTATCCACCCCAGCCACTTCAGTTATGTTTGTGGAGTTTTCGGACTATTATCTCAGGAAATTTGGTACAGGCCGTACTTTGTGTGTTTATAAGTAAACTAGAGTTGTGTAGTTCCGAAACAAACTAGTTCCAAGGAACTATTGGAACTATATCCAGCTCTTGCATTCATATAGTTCCTTTAGTTCATAAAGTTCCCTTCATTTTCCTTCCTTTAATTTCACACTCACTTCTGTCTTTCTTGTTCGTTTCGTTCAATATTCAGATGCTGCTATATTGTTTAACGTAAATCACATGCACGTTACATCGCTGCAATTTATTAATTTTTACTTCAATTAATCCACTAAACGACGGAAACTGAAAGAACGATGCTTTCATCGTGGAACTATTTCGGTCTCGGAACTATTTGGAACGACGGAAGCTCTAAAGCCACACGTTAAAACTTTCATACGAAACTTTCACAACTTTTAGGAGAGAGCGGAGGTGAACGAGCTTCATCATTTCCGCTCTCTTCCAAAAGCTGTGAAAGTTATAACGTGTGGCTTTAGAGAAACAAAAATAACGACGAAAGAGAAGGATTCATTGAACTACATTCGGAACAATTTGGAACTATATTAAAGAACTAGTTCCTTTTAGGAAAAGGAACTAGAAAGATCGATCCGCTCCGGGAACAAGATTGCCCAACTCTAGATAAAACGATTACAAACGTCCTGCATGCTATGTGATAAGCTAAAGCCTATAGTCAACGAAATAAAAAATCGATAGCATATTGGAAACTTCCCTTGTAAAGCGTTCACAGAAGTAAACAGTGATTTTAAACTCGATTAAAATTTGGGAATTTTTAGAGATGTGGTATTTAGGGCACAGATTCCATAAACTCGGCTCAAGCCGATTGTAATGGGCAGACGAAGCGACATGCATAAATCGACTCAGAAAGTGATTCAATTAGTATAGCCCTAAAATGAACTATCGATGTGTCTCGTGCCCCTATGAATATTACATACATAGGCACCATAACATTATACCCTTCACCACAGTATGGTGTAGTGTATAATCCGCAAGGAAAATACCAAAGTCGGGCGGGACCGACTATAAGATATCCAACACTACTCTTAATATGTAAATAAAGATCTAATCGATCGAAAATATATATGGGAGCTAAATCTAAATCTGAACCAAATTCAATATAATTAAAAAAAAAATTTGTAGATCAAATTCCGTCACATATTTATTTGTATAGCGAGGGTTGTACTACAAATACCTGAAATCGTGCGAAAATATTTATGAGAGCCATATTCAAATCAGAACTGATTGTTACCAAAATAAAAATGGTTTTCCCTTTGACCGAAAACAAGTAAGAAAGGCTTTAAGTTCGGTCGGGCCGAACCGTGTTAAGAGTATCGAAATGTGGACCAATACTGACAAATTTCTGTGGGAAAATTGTGTAGCCACAAAGAAGAATAAATACCAAATTTATAACCTTTAAAATACGGAAACTTGTGCGTCACCGTTCTATATCAAAACGAGCATATGTAATACATATTCGGTAACCACGCCGTAACTAAATTTAAATGAAATGTGCTTACACCTGCGCAGTTTTTGCGGTTTCTGAAACTACAATGTTCATAGATGAGAGAAATAAAAAAAATCGCCGGAGTAATTTTCAAATAAATCGCGGTCAAAGTTCACATTTTTAGGGCTTTTTAGGTTTTCACGATTTTGCTTGAAAACCGCAAACCCTATCGAAATGGGATTAAAGAATATGTTGTAGCAGTGATAATTCTCTACAATATTGACCTTAATGATAATTTCGTTGATATTACCATTTCTGAGTTATTGAAGTTCAAATTTTGATAATTTACTAACAGTATCGTCTCCTTATAAAACAAGGTCATGACTGCAATTTCCCAACTTAAACTTATATATGTATCTCAAAAATGGTACAACCTAGGAAAATATTACCAAAACCAATCTTATAGAGAATTTTCACAGCTATAAGACTTTCCTCTAGTCACATTTCGAGATGAAAATCGTGAAAACCTAACAGAAAAACCTAAAAATGTTACGTGAACTTCTATATCTCAAAAATGGTAAAACCTAGGAACAAATCATAACAGTCAATCCTCTGGAGAATTTTCACAGCTACAAAATTGTCTTTATACCCATTCGCGAAAACCTAAAATAAGCCTAAAAATTTTTAACTTTGACCGCGATTTATTTAAAAATCCCTCCAGCGATTTTTTCGTGTTTTTGGATTTTTCTCATCTATGAACATTGCTGTTTCAAAATCCGCGAAAACTTCCTAGGTGTAAGCGGTTTTCATTCAAAGTTAGTTAAAGTGCACCCTGCATGACATTGTTTTATAGTGGGCCATACAGTCAGTACATTGTCCCAATTTGAAATTCTATATCACAAAAATGGTAAAACCTACGAAAACACCATTGAGGTCAATCTTGTAATCTTGTAGAGAATTTTCACTGCTACGACATTTTCCATCCCATTTCGATAGGGCTTGCGGTTTCCAAGCAAAATCGTGAAAAACTAAAAAATCCCTAAAAATGTGAACTTTGACCGTGATTTATTTGAAAATCCCTCCGGCGACTTTTTTGTTTTTTTTTTATTTTTCTCATCTATGCGCATTGTAGTTTCAGAAACCGCAAAAACTTCCTAGGTGTAAGCACCTTTCATTTAAATGTAGTTAAGGCGCACCGTGTAACGTTTTAACAACTTTACTCATTGTTTATTTTACAACGATTTCATTTGTTTGTTTTGTGTTGTTACAAAAACAAAAGAATTTTAACAACTTTTCAATCGACAAAAGTTACAGAATAGGCCTACAGATGGGACAAGGACTTCTGATTTCCGATTCACATTAACTCAATGAATATGGAGCCTACTGTTTATCGCCGAGTTCGAACGGGGTGTCTTAAAACTCGACCACAAAAAGACTAATTACCAAATTTCAACCATTTCGGAGCGACAATGATTCTAAACTCTTCAAAATACCGAAAATCGTTCTATGGGGGCTATATCAAAACGTGGACCTATACCGACCGTTCTCATAGGGAATGTTATGTTGTCCTAAGAAGGCTAAATGCCAAATTTCAGCATTTTAGGTGTGATAATGAAGCAAAAACCTTCAAAGTACCGGAATATCAGGCCGCGCCGTTCTATAAGAAATAGACACATAGGTCCACGTTTTGGAATAGAGCCCCTATAACGATAGCGCCCGATTTCAGGTATTTTGAACTTTTTATCGATATGTTCGCTTCAAATATGATGTAGTTTGACAATTTGAGTTCCTAGTAGTAAAAAGACTTCTCCACGAAAAATATGGGCATAAGTAAGCCTCTACAATGGCAACGCCCGATTTCAGGTAATTAAAGGGAATTTGGAATTTAGTTCGAAAACTTTTCAACTAAAAATTGAGGACATAGGTAAACATTTAGTTTGGCATTTCCTTGGCTTTGGTGGGGCAGTTCCAGAAGGAGATGACCAATATAGTCTATCATCGAACTTCAGGTAAGTTTGAAATAAATGTAACGATGATCACAGTATGGACAAAATCGAGCATTCGATTCCTTTAAAATACGGAAAATTGGGCGTCACCGTTCTATATCAAAACGAGGATATGTAATACATAAACGGTAACCACGCCGTAACTAAATTTAAATGAAATGTGCTTACACCTGCGCAGTTTTTGAGGTTTCTGAAACTACAATGTTCATAGATGAGAGAAATAAAAAAATCGCCGGAGTGATTTTCAAATAAATCGCGGTCAAAGTTCACATTTTTAGGGCTTTTTAGGTTTTCACGATTTTGCTTGAAAACCGCAAACCCTATCGAAATGGGATTAAAGAATATGTTGTAGCAGTGATAATTCTCTACAATATTGACCTTAATGATAATTTCGTTGATATTACCATTTCTGAGTTATTGAAGTTCAAATTTTGATAATTTACTAACGGTATCGTCTCCTTATAAAACAAGGTCATGACTGCAATTTCCCAACTTAAACTTATATATGTACCTCAAAAATGGTACAACCTAGGAAAATATTACGAAAACCAATCTTATAGAGAATTTTCACAGCTATAAGACTTTCCTCTAGTCACATTTCGAGATGAAAATCGTGAAAACCTAACAGAAAAACCTAAAAATGTTACCTGAACTTCTATATCTCAAAAATGGTAAAACCTAGGAACAAATCATAACAGTCAATCCTCTGGAGAATTTTCACAGCTACAAAATTGTCTTTATACCCATTCGCGAAAACCTAAAATAAGCCTAAAAATGTTTAACTTTGACCGCGATTTATTTAAAACTCCCTCCAGCGATTTTTTCGTGTTTGTGGATTTTTCTCATCTATGAACATTGCTGTTTCAAAATCCGCGAAAACTTCCTAGGTGTAAGCGGTTTTCATTCAAAGTTAGTTAAAGTGCACCCTGCATGACATTGTTTTATAGTGGGCCATACAGTCAGTACATTGTCCCAATTTGAAATTCTATATCACAAAAATGGTAAAACCTACGAAAACACCATTGAGGTCAATCTTGTAATCTTGTAGAGAATTTTCACTGCTACGACATTTTCCATCCCATTTCGATAGGGCTTGCGGTTTCCAAGCAAAATCGTGAAAAACTAAAAAATCCCTAAAAATGTGAATTTTGACCGTGATTTATTTGAAAATCCCTCCGGCGACTTTTTTGGTTTTTTTATTTTTCTCATCTATGCGCATTGTAGTTTCAGAAGCCGCAAAAACTTCCTAGGTGTAAGCACCTTTCATTTAAATGTAGTTAAGGCGCACCGTGTAACGTTTTAACAACTTTACTCATTGTTTATTTTACAACGATTTCATTTGTTTGTTTTGTGTTGTTACAAAAACAAAAGAAATTTTAGCAACTTTTCAATCGACAAAAGTTACAGAATAGGCCTACAGATGGGACAAGGACTTCTGATTTCCGATTCACATTAACTCAATGAATATGGAGCCTACTGTTTATCGCCGAGTTCGAACGGGGTGTCCTAAAACTCCACCACAAAAAGACTAATTACCAAATTTCAACCATTTCGGAGCGACAATGATTCTAAACTCTTCAAAATACCGAAAATCGTTCTATGGGGGCTATATCAAAACGTGGACCTATACCGACCGTTCTCATAGGGAATGTTATGTTGTCCTAAGAAGGCTAAATGCCAAATTTCAGCATTTTAGGTGTGATAATGAAGCAAAAACCTTCAAAGTACCTAAAATCGAGACGAGCCGTTCTATAAAAAATAGACACATAGGTCCACGTTTTGGAATAGAGCCCCTATAACGATAGCGCCCGATTTCAGGTATTTTGAACTTTTTATCGATATGTTCGCTTCAAATAGGATGTAGTTTGACAATTTGAGTTCCTAGTAGTAAAAAGACTTCTCCACGAAAAATATGGGCATAAGTAAGCCCCTACAATGGCAACGCCCGACTTCAGGTAATTAAAGGGAATTTGGAATTTAGTTCGAAAAGTTTTCAACTAAAAATTGAGGACATAGGTAAACATTTAGTTTGGCATTTCCTTGGCTTTGGTGGGGCAGTTCCAGAAGGAGATGACCAATATAGTCTATCATCGAACTTCAGGTAAGTTTGAAATAAATGTAACGATGATCACAGTATGGACAAAATCGAGCATTCGAGAGTTACGTGTTTATCAGTCATTTCAGTAAGTTGTGGTAGGGTATTCCACATGAACATAATTATGTCGTAGTAACACATAAGGATTATCTGCAGAAAAAAAGTGACCCGAAAGAATGTCTTAAACTGTATTTAGGAGAAAATGTTTCCTCAGAAATTCCATAATTTTTTTAGTCATCGCCCTAGAACGTATATTCATAAGTTATTCAGCATTATTACTTCTTCAAAATTTAATCCCACAACCACTGTTTCCGACTGAGTCAGACCATCGGCTAGATGATGAGACTTTAATCTATAGTTTGGACAAATACCGTCTACAAAACCTAAATCTCTAATGCCCACAAATTATTTTGGGGGTTTCAGAATTTTATGAAAGTATGAACATGCCGAACTTTTTGCGACTTTTAAAATGTAATGTTGTATGAGGGATAAACAGTCTCTATTTCAACAACCGTGATACCGTGCAATGGTAAGCACATCCGCCTTGCACTCTGTATTCCCGTGTTTAATTCCCAGACCAGACAAAAACGTAATGTTGGCGACATTTCCTGCGTATTTTAACTGTGAAAAACGTCTCTACGAGAGGTGTCATAAGACACGCCTCAGCAATAAAAAATAGGTCCCACCTTATTAAAATAAATGGTGGTGCACATTGATATCAGAGAAGTCTTGCTTGTCGCTTCGGGGACATTTGTGGGAACATACATATACGAGGGATACTAGATGAGTTTCTGTCCTAGGCAATATCAAGTGTTGCCAGGCGCAATTTGACATTAGAAAGTTTGACATTTTTAGCCTAAACATACTCAGTGTAGTTTAACGTACGTTCGCTCAAAAACAAAGGTCACGAAGGTCGTCCAAACACCTCCGTAGTACCAGAAAATATTGATGCAGTGCATGAATTGATAATGTGATATACCGTGAGATAGATAGAATCCTTGGACATTTCTTCCACCAGTATACATTCGATATTGTATGAAAACCTGTCAAAAAAGGCTCGTGTCGATTATTGCAAAGAAATGGTGAAAAAATACGTGGTGATCGTGAAAAGATCGTGGTGATTCAAAGGACATTTCTAAGATCGTCACAGACGACGAATCATAGATCTATTCGTATGAGCCCGAAAGAAAACTGCAAGCAACCATGTGGGTCTTCGAAGACGAGCCAAATCCAACGAAAGTTGTTCATTGAAGAAACATTTCGAAGCAAATGGTCGCCTGTTTCTTCGGTAAAACTGACCATCTGGCAACTATACGGTTTAAGCAACATAGGACGGTTAATTCTGAGTGGTACACTACAATTTGTTTGCCTGAAGTCTCCGGCGAAATTCAAAAAACGAACAAGAGAAAACTGTGCACCATGACAATGCGAGCTCTCACACATCAATTCAAAATAGGTCATCCGCCGTACAGCCTTGACTTGGCACCAAATTACATCTTTTTTCTCGCACATCAAGAAAAAAATTATTTTTGATGATAAATATTCGCGTTTTCATTATTAGACCAGAAACTTTTATAGTATACCTCGTATATATGTAGGTGCAGATGTTACTTATCCACAGAGAACCCGAAAAGATGATACGGTTAGAAATATGAAAAATAGACAGGTTCCGTCGTATGGGGTTATACCTGAACATTGACCTTTGTAACCAATATTTGGTAAAGCCCCAAAATACTTATACTGTTGAAATTGAAACCACGAAGATTATACAAATTAGACTTTAAAATTAACGGGAACTGGGCTCAATCTGCAATTTAGCAAAAATGTTTGCAGTTTTTGGTGATATTTAAGCATTAGGATCAAATAAGGTACTGTCCACATTGTACATTTATCGATTTGCGACTTTCATCCCCTTGGATTTGAATAAAATTAAACAAGAATGTCGAAAAGCAGACATACTTCCCAGACTTATATAGGTCAAAAGGTAACCCCTGGAGGCAGAAGTTTAAAAGATAAATGCTTTTACGGCTTTTCGTATGTTTTATACAGACACTAGCAAAATGCCCGCTACTTCGTATGCGGAAAGGGAATAGTATACAAATAAAAAATATTTAATATGAAAATAATGGACACTGAAAATTTTGGTGTACTAATTCGTATTTTAATTGATATTTAATTTCATTTAAGTTCGAATTTCCAAAAAAGATTTCATTTTAAATTTTAATCCACGTTTTATATTACGGTACTGGTATTTTAAAGATTTTATCCACATTTTCCAACCGAAGTATCTGTAGTTTCGGCATTTATGATATCAAAATGTAGAAAACCCTTATTCAAAAAATGTTACTTAAGGGGTTATGGCCACTTACAAATTTTACAAAATCGAATATTTTTTATAGGCTCATTTTATAGTTGAAAAAATTTAATCGATCGGACAAAAATTAGCTAAGATATGAGCGTAAGAAAGAGAAAATTCATTGTGATTTGTATGTAACATCGAAGTTTAAAACGCGGTTTTCTCAAAATGGCATTTTGGAATGCAGTGCCCACTGTAGCTCGAAAACGGATGATCCGATCTTCAAATGTTTTTGTGGGAATATTATACATAAAAAAGGATTTACTTAAGCGAGAGACTTTAAATTTTTATGGCGAAAACCTGTTAATTTTTTAGTTAAAATCGAAATTTTGAGTTTGACAGTTCGCATTTTTTAAATGGATATTTTTAATTCCTCTTCGCTTTAGTACAAGAATGTTAAGTTCTAAATGATCCCACAAAAACATATACTGATCGGTTTATTCGTTTTTGAGCTACAGTGGGCACCGCAAACTGCTTTAGTAAGTTTAGTAGGCGGTCATTTGTCAGAAAACTGTGCAATATCTTTCAGCAAAAAAAAAAAAAAAAATCCGAAAGAAGTTCAATGTGTGATATACCATATGAAAATAAAGTCTTCCAAAAAAAATTAAAAAATTACATCGCTATAACCAAAACTATATCCCAAGCGCGATACTCATTTACAGCTCTATCTGAACAATTTGAACCAATTTGTGGTTCTTATTAAATTTCGTTCACTTATGGTATCCATACTCATATCCACATCCATATCTCAACCATACACACCAACAGCGACTATAATACCAAATTTCAGAATTTCACCTTTATTCATATACCAAATTTGGTACCATTTAATGCTATTCTTACGAAAGTACGAATTTCAATAACTATCTCAATCCTCCACTCCAACAGTAATCTTAATTCTATATTACGGGATTTTAGATCTATCCGTTAACCGAAATCCAAATTGTACCAAATTTAGTACCATTTAGTACTTTTCGTAAATATAAGTACTAAAACTACCACATATATCAATCGTACACTTCAACAGTTATCTTAATTCCAAATTTCAAGTTTCCAGCTCTATCCGTTCACCAAAATTAAGTACCATTTAGAACTTGTCGTACACATAAGTACGAATTTCCAAAACTACCCCTATATCGCAATCCATTACTCCGTCAGTAATCTTAATTCCACATTTCAGTTTCCAACTCTACCCTTTTACCCAGTTTCTAGCTAAATTCGTTCAAAATATACAATTGGTACTAAATTTAGTACTTTTCGTACAAATTTCGAAAAACCCTTTGGTACATCTTTCTAACTCTCCATCAGTTACGCTCATTCCAAATTTTAAAATTCTAGCTCTTCCCGTTTGCCTTACTTTTCGCACCATTCTAGGTCCGAAAACCCAGCCTTAACTCACCCCTACACACCGACAGCAACCCACAGTGGCACCATGACCAAAAATTATGAAATTAAAAAATGTTGTGTAGCGTTACATAAAGCTATTTTAAAGGGTTTTTTGTTGATTTTATATGAAATATTGACACAAAGTATATAATTTTATATAGAGAGAGTTTACAATATTTTTTAGATTTGGAACAGATTATAATAAATTAGTCTTTGGATGTTAAGAATTGAAATGAACCATATCAGAACACGTTCAGTATAGTCCCCATACAAAAATTCCGCCTGGTATTTTGAAGTTTTTATCCAAATTCTCCAACAGAATTGATGCAATAACTAAAAAATCGTTCAAATGAATATTACCCATGTAGGTTTACGTTTTAATGTATCCCAGAATTTTTAACCACAGTAGCTCTTATTTGGCATTTTCGATTCTATTTCAAAGATTTTCAGTATATCTTCTTCTTTAAAATACATATCCATATATCACACATTAACTTCAGTCCCATTAAACAAGTTTTGTCTTATTTTTACCTGATTAAGTTATCAATTGAATACATTTTTAACGCGAGGACTGATTCTGACAAGAAGATCTATCTAAAAACCCTATTAATTTCATTTGTATACCAATAATTAATTGAAATAAATAACTCCACAAAAAGAATAACTCGAATCCGCGAGTGCAGATTGGACTTGTACCGAACTATTGTAAGAAAATAATATTCTTTTTTGTCCAAAACTTTACTATTTTACCAGAAGTGATAGAGTCCATGCAAGACAACTAAAAATTCAGAAAATTACATTTATGGTCTGTTCCAGTACTGCAAGAATCTACACATGTTTAGTAGTAAAAATGTATAGATTCTTGCAGGTTCTGGAACAGCCATTTAGGAAAAAACAGGTGTCGGGCGATACCAACTACGTCTCATAGACTCCGAATTCTACTCGCAGCACTGTTTGAGACTACGAAATCCACATTAGGTCTCGCCAAAATTTTAGCTAAG
Source organism: Musca autumnalis (assembly GCF_047663935.1). Classification (NCBI taxonomy): domain Eukaryota; kingdom Metazoa; phylum Arthropoda; class Insecta; order Diptera; family Muscidae; genus Musca; species Musca autumnalis. The sequence goes on along the minus strand of NW_027411977.1, from coordinate 177,514,217 downwards.
TCCTGACAAAATAGGTTAAGCCGAAAAACTGCATCAACTGATATCCCAATGGTTGTTGTTCCGCCTTTTTTCAATCTTAATTGTACGATTAGATGTTTATGAACTCGATGACATTTAAAACTTTCCAAGGACTATGACTTCTGTCGGCACAGTGGAGGCAAACATATGAAAATTCATATCTTTTGTTTTCTCGAAAACAAGTTAAAAAGTATCAGTCGGGTTTGCCGACGTAGATATACCCTCAGCCTGTGAGAGAGACAGATCGAATACGGGCTTCATAACCAAAATCTTTGTCATAAAAATTGTGTAGTCAGTTAGTTTCAGAATTTCATGGCCTTTTTTAGTCGTATACACTTTCCGACAAAAATATCGAAACATTTGGGTATAAAACTTCACGATTGTGTTGCGAATTAATGCTTATGTTGAGCTCATAAAATTGAATTCAATAAGAGCGCAAAAGTTTTGCACTTTTGTGGAGAAGATACCTGAAAGAATGGTCCATTTTGGAAGTGGACCTAATTTTGGAAGTCATTCCTTTTGATAATTATAGTGTCAAGTCGTCATTTTAGTTGGTCATGGTAAGATTTAGAGCTTTTGAACCGTTATGTCAGGAAGCATGAACTTACCCACAAAAAATAGAATATCGCTGTAAACAAGACCGCAAGCATTAGCGTTGTTCAAAATGTCCAATGGATTCTCGAACAGCCCTTATATTGTACTTATGTTGAAATTTAGGGAGGTATCCGAAGATGTTGTCGCATATAGACCTTCTTGGTACTTGATATACATATGTACGTCCGGAAGTAATTTTAGGATGTTCAAAGTTTCGGTGAAATCGGATATTAATATTTTGAGTGGGAGGTACCTGTAGAAGTGAACCGATATAATCCATATCCGTACCTAATCTATGTCTCGAAGAAATCGATGTGGGAAAAAAGGAGTGGACCGATATGTCTTAAAGTTCGGTTGATCCGTTTGAGAGTTGTTATGCGCTCGAGCCAGACAGACGGCCGAACTGGGCTAAATCGACGCCAATTATTTGAAGCGGCTTTTGTCGAAACATATGAGAAGTCAAAGGCCATTATTTCGATGAGGTACATTTTTATCATTAGCCTAAAGGCCGAAATTACAGCAGATTTTAATACAATTTAACCAATGTTTGAGCATTAATTTCGTTTCAACTACAACTTTGTTAATGATAGGAAAAAAATTCTGGTGGGTATGCAACTTATAGCAGACATTAGAACTTTATGAAGCACAATAATAAATTTGTCTCCATTAAATAAATAATAAAAAAATAATTTAGTAAAACAATTTTCTAATTGGTTTTAGAGATATACTCCACGGAAAACACTTGATATATCTTACATTTTGTCCAGTAAATAGTCATTTCATGCACTTCCAATCCGCACAATACCCCCCTGCATACGTCCCTGCTTGTATATATATATAAACACTTGCTCTTCTACACTTCGAAAACTCAACACTATAGATTAAGAAAAATCACTGTTAGAACTTTCGTTTCCCACACCTTCACCCTAGTAGACAACTTTCCTGTTCACCATACTCTTCGTTCTGTCTTCAAGTGTAATTATAATGTACTACCTATGTATGCACATGTACTTTGTAGGGGTGACATGTAATGTTGTTGCACGGTTTATGTGGTATAGCTTCCATTAAGTTTTCAAAATGTGAGGTAAATGTATATTCCCTCTTCTTTCACGGCATTTACATGATTTTCAATTAACTTAAAATTTGGGGTAATCAAGAGAAATCAACAGAACACACTAAAAACAAAAAAAAGAAAACATTTTAGAAAATCGTGTCTCTGACAACGAATCAATTAAAGAAAACACGAATTAGGTTTAGATTTGAGTTTTCCCACAATGCAAATTCAATGCTTTTACGAAAATTTGTGTCTTGCTTGGTTGTGGGGGTTTCTTGAAGGGAAATGGGAAGGGAATTGAGGGGAAGTAGTATTTCATTTATATTTTCAATTTAGGTACACACGTATTATAACCGACCTTTGGGACAACTATTGCATTTGTGTTGGAACTAAATAGAATAACATATTACTTGTAAAGCAATTCAGGTTAATCTCAGTTTTGTTATTTTAAATTTAAAAAGAAGCAGTTTCTTTAAAGTGAGAGTTTGTTAAAATAGACTTGCTTTCGGGAATGGCAGATAAGACCATATTTTTGGATATAACCGCACATAGACAAATAATACTGAATGATGATTTTAAAAGGCTGTCCCCTTTTCGTTTGGCAATGAACTGCTGGTAGAGGTTATTTCGTATTTTTATTGAGGATCTCGTTTCAGTTATTTATCGTTGGGATAAAAACTGGCGGCCTGCAGTCGCTTTTTTGAGTCCTCCCGCAAGGTTAAGACCTGCCAATGGTTGGAAGTCGATTTTGAATATTTTGCATCTATTACCGACTACAACTTTGTTAAGGACTTGTTGTTGTTGTAACCAGGGTTTCGGAGTCGAGGTATTTTTGGCTCGACTCCGACTCCGACTCCAGGCGAGTTTTATTCACGACTCCGACTCCGACTCAGACTCCGAAACCCTGGTTGTAACAGTGTTTATTATTTTATGTTTGTGTGTTCGTTCTTCTGCTTAATCTGGCTCTGTGTCTATCTCCAGTTTCAGGAAAGTGACTGCTTCGATGGGATATAACCACAGATCCACTGGAGTTAGATGAGTAGGTTTGGCAGGGCAGTTGAAAAGATGCTGTGTGTTGTGCGGGTCCATGTCGCATGCTGGACAGATGTTTTGCACGGTGCGATCGATCTTTACCCTATAAGAATTAAGGCGACTCCAATATCCCGAGCATAGGTGAGCCAAAGCTACTCTGGTTTGTCGTGGCAGATGACGCTCTCAGCTGCGATAGAGTGTGGTCAACAAGGTTTCTTTATCTGCATGTGCTACTGGCAAGGGACTTGAGGACCTTGTTCCTACTTTTCAATTTGTCGCAGATAGCAGCCGCATGCGCGGACAATGTCAACATAGTGTCGAATGGGACCCCTAGAATTTTGGGCTAGTTTGTGGTTGGAATCCTGCTATCATCCATCACGACATTCAACTCTCTTCTCACTTGCGCCGTCCATGTGATGAAAAGAGTGGCCGCAGATTTAGTGGCAATATCTGCATATTCCTCGCGTGGAAAAAGTTGGTAAGATCGGTTAAATAGGAGTTCAGTTTCTCACAGATGTCACCAGGGAAGGTACCTGACGCCAGGACCGTACAATCATCCGCATGCGTTACGATCTCGATGCCGCCTGGAGGGGGCGAAATACAGGATATGTAGAGGTTAACCAGTTCCGGAGATATCACAACTCCCTGTTTCACTCTACGGGTTTGGATTTCTTGTTCCTGAATTCCACGTAGAACTGGCGTACACATATATAATCGATTATCCAGATGTTTCCAACTTGGCCGGATGGTTTTCTGCTCAATGTTCTCAAACAACGTGGAGTGCCTGACAGTATCAAAGGCTTTTGATAAGTCAAGAGCCACCATCAATGTTCCATCACACGGCTTATCCTGGTGGACGATGGTGAAGATGGCGTGCAGCGCAGTTATAGTACTGTGCTGCTTACGGAATCCATGCTGATGATCGACAACTAGATAGCTATTTTTGACGCTGGGCAAGACTAAGACCTCAAGGGTGTTTGCGGCCTGTACCTTCAGTATTGGGACCACCCTGCCCATTTTCCAGACTTCGGGAACAATGAAGGTGGCTAGCGACATGTTGAGAACTTTAGTGAGATACTCTAAACCCGGCTCATCCAGCTGTTTCAGCATTACCCTGGAAATTCCATCAAGGCCCAACGCTTTGGATGATTTAGTGTTACTGATTGCATTCGCAACATCATCCATTGCAAACTGTGGTGGCTCATCCTCGGTAGGAAGAAATCTGATGCGACGTAGTACTCTTCTCTTCACCCTGTCACTCCCGGGGTACTCGACAGACTATCGATTGAAAGGTCATATCTTCCTTCCAGGCTTAAAGACCTGTGATGACTTGCTTTGCTCCCTTCTATATTTTCAGTATTCGTTACTACACCATAAGCTGCATAATTCTCTTTTCCTCAATTGATACAAAATATTTAGTCTGTTCAATTCAACCATAACCCTTTTTCAATTTTTAAAGCACTATTATCTTTTCTTGTTATGTTATTTTACGACAATTTGATCCCTGGTTGTAATCTATTTTAAGTAACATTTCCAATTACTTAAAATTCAAATTCAAACTCCCCCATTTTTAATGGAACTCTTATCAACCAAAGTAACAATTGATTCACTTGAGATTTGAAAACAGCAACAATAATATCAACGTTTATAATATTGAATGGAAATTTAAGTGATAAGAAGTGTACAAATTAAATTGGTGAGAACACATTGGTTATTGGTGGGTTATATTCATAACTAATTAATTTCTTCTTAATCCAAATTTCTCATCATACCATAAAGGTTATAAAGGGTTTCTTGAATCTCTATTGAGAACAACTGTTGATATACAATTTGTATTTTTAGTTATAAAACATCTCAAATATCTTCAAGTGTCAAATTCTGTATTATGTACATTGTACTTCCGTTGGCCGAAAACCACTGTCATTCACACTTATCATCTTCTTCTATTTCACTTTCGTTGTGTTTCTGTGCGGTTTTCAAAAACTTTCTTGGAATTTCCAAAAACGAACGGTACAATGTAATTGCCATAAGTCTTGAGGATTAGTAACACGAACTATGTTAACTCCTCTTCCTCCTTGTCCTTCTTCGGTTCTTTTGAAAATCATCATTTTCGGTGTAGTTCTTAGTTTGTGGTGGTTGGTTGGTTGGTTACACAGCGAGAGTGCTGCTCTACCGTTGATGCTTTTAGTTTTACATTTTTCCAGTTCAGTTCAGTATTGCAAAACAATACAATGGGAAAACATTTACCATAAATCTTCAAGTATTAGCAGAAGGTATCAACTTAAAGTTATGTGTTTTTCTTCATTTACATGAAAACGTTTGTTCTGCATTTGAGTTTTTTGTTTGTATTATTATATTTTGACTGAACAGTGGAAGACTTGTCCAAATACTTGTAGAAGAATAGAATTTTGTTTCAATACTGCATTGGAATAAAATTAGAAATATAAATGAACCGACTTCGATGTCGAAATCATAGTTAACATGTAGTACTTGTCTTGATATGTTTTAAAATGCCATATATTTTCGTGGTAAATACAATAAGACACACTCAACGCTATTGCAAACACACCTGAAAAACAATTTTCAATAACACTATGCAACACTGAAAATGCAAACAGCTTCTAGTATGGATTTTTTGAAAGTTCATATTTAGACTACAAAAACCCTAGTTGGGTTTTGTCCTGTCAGATCCAGTTCGGATTTTATGGTCTCATCTAAACCGGGCTAAATCTACACTTTTTTGCATTTATCAGGCCTTTATCTAAGAAACGAATAGGAATTTGTCCTTGCTGTCTTTAGCAATATTGTAGCACTAAACTAGTAGAACTTATCTTTTGAAGAAACCACATAAGAAAAACTCCATCTAGGGCATCAAAATCTATAAAATATAGAAAATTTTACATAATTGCTGAAGTTCTGATCAGTATCGGCTAAACTATTGGGAGTTGAACCAAGTAACCTTTTACAAAAATCTTCCAAATAAAGTTCTCAACAATTCTTTAGAACATTCTGAAACTCTAAAATGCTTACTTCATGTTGTTTCAGCGGTATTTTGAATCATATCTTTTACAACAAGTATTTCAAACACAGTTTACACCAACGGTTTATTCTCGCATTTCGGATTTCACCACATTATTGACATTTTTATTAAATCGTCGTTGAAAAATGTACTGAAAACAACGGCATAGAGGCATTTTACAACAATGACATGTTCTGAAGAGTTGTGCATTACATTCCAGGGAATATTTTTCCAAAAGAAAATATTCAGAAAAAAATAATGGTTTTGGAGATACGGTGCGAAATGTATTAAAATTGTGGAATTTTCGCATATATTTTGAAATTTGAGGCAATAAATGTAGTTTTTCGAGTTCATTATTTCTCCAAATATTTTATTCTTGTCCTTATCTACAAACTTGCTTCAGAGGTCAGAAGAAGATTCGCATTGGTTTCAGAGATATAGCCCTGAATTTCTTTAAAAACTCAATATTTAGCCATGTTTATATGGGGCCATAAAATCCGAGCTGGATCTGACACAACAAAACCCAACTAGGGTTTCTTGTCGTTTGGGTCTGTACTTTCAAAAAATCCTCAGTTCGAATTGTTTGCACAAGATCACCTTAAAAATGTTGCACAGTGTAATAGGCGGCTAAAGTGTCATAGTCCAATGTTTACGCGTTTTTTATCATTTAGAATACTACACCTAATATTGCTGATACTTGTTAGTAGTTAATCCTTATTAAGAATAAAATTCTTAAAATGTTATGATTTTCAAGTATGTATTTACCGAAAACATGTGATATTTTGGAACCTCCATTACATTTCAAAAACATTTATTAAACAACTTGCATTGCATGCAATCAATATTTATACACTCAATATTGTCTTATGTGAGTCGGCCAAATAATTTTTGAAAAAAAAACGCGACATTTTTATCACAATTATCTCTAATTTTTCATCAATTAATACAAAAAATGCTCGTTTTCATGATTCGAAAACAATTACTTGGCCAACTGTATGTATATGTTTACAACAGTCCCTAACATAAAAAATGTTTTGGTCCTGCAAACAAATATATGTTTGGGTGCAAACATATATATGTTTGGGTCCAAACAAATATATGTGCAAACAAATATTTCTTTGGCTCAAATATAAATACAGACCCACATATATAAATGGTGGTGTTTGTTTTTATTGATTCTCTTCATCACGCCTTCTGTTGCTGCTTCCCTCTGATGGATGTTTATCTGGATAACCTTAATCATAGGTCCTCCGGTAATCGGGATTCTTGGGAGTCGATTATGGTTTCGGATTCCTCCTTTGTTCCGCTTGGAGGCTTGACCTTCTGGCTGCACTTTTTGGCATTTTACTCCTCACAGATCCGCATCATTCCAATTCTGCAGTGGACAGAATTTGAGACGTAATTCGTCCCTTGTCTTTGTCAGACATCGTCAAGTCCCATCAGCGTGATATCAGTCTCGAGTGTGCATCCATTAGGGTTATGACTTTTTTCTCAAAAATGATTTCCTGTAGCACGGATGAATGAACTTTTGCCTATTAATCACTAAAATAACGTTGATTCCATTGAAATATAAAAAGGTTCACGCACAAAACAATTAAAAAAAAATTATTTGATAAAATTTATGAAATGAAAAAAAATCGCATAAATTATTGCATGTTGCACGAATGAACAATCCTAAGCCTGCAAATAATTAAAATAACGTTTATTTCATTCAAATATTGAAAAAGGTCAAGCACAAACCACTTTGAATAAATGTTGATTTTTTTCTTTTTTGTTAACAAATTATCTTTGAAAAAAAGCGTTTACGACATTTTTATGATTCTCAGAATTAAAGAAAATTAGTGAGAAACAAATGTTATGTCAGTTTGGTTATCTCATGTGGCTCTAAAGTTGATTTTCAATTATATATTCGCTTACAGTGACTTCAAACATTTGTCCATTTGTTCTGATAAATTCAAATTTTAAAGCCAGTTTGTGGGTGAGGTTATAATTAAGATTTTATGTAATCTTATGTAAAAACTCATCACGCTATGATACAGGGATATGAGATTGTAAAAAAGTCATAACCCTAGCATCCATACTCAGAAGAAATATCTGATAATTCCTCACCAGCTGTAATTTGCCACCTTCCCAAAGAGTTTCCATTTCCAATAGAACGGCAGAGTGTGCATGCGGGCCCAAGGGGTACATTTGAGGTCCCCCCATTAAATTCGCTCTTGATAATTGATATCCTGTCAGACCACCCACTGGTGTCGATCACCGATTACTGTAATACATTTTGACTATCTTGGCGTAAGTCTATGACGGCTCTTTTCCAGCCCCCATGCCATCTTCCTCTGCTGGAAGGTTCAGGATTTCCTTTAAAAAAACTGACTTTTCAGAAAATGGAGTGGACCGATTCATCCTCGATACTCGGCACACTCTCATCCACGTCGGTCTTGACGAAGTTTACTTTTGACATTTGAAAGTGGGAAGCTCTTTCCCTTTCCGACTTTGACGCTTCCGTGAAAGTGAAGGGAGTGCTTTGATCTCCTCAAGAGCATCCTGCTGTTTTTATTTAACTGCAACTGGTCTTTCTGGAACTTCCGTCGCTAAAACCATAAAACTGTTTTCAAGGGATATTCGGCACACTCTCTCCCACGTGAGTCTTGACTAGGTTTACTTGAGATATTTGAAGGTGGGAAGTTCTTTTTTCTCTTCTGTTTTTCGGGAGATCTTATCGTCTTCGACGCTTACGTGAAAGTGAAGGGAGTTCTTTGATTTCCTTAAGATCATCCTGCAGTTTTTGTTTAACCGCGACTCGACCTTCTTGAACTTCCGTAGTTGAGACTCTGACAACTGCTTCCTTTTTGTTGTGCGGTTTGGGATGCTCTCAGCAGTGTTGCCGAATTTGCTGATTTATCGTCAGTTTGACGATTTTGTGGCCCAAAATTGAAAAATGACGATTTGACGATTTTATGGTCCAAAATGACGATTTTTCACCTAAGCCAGAAATGCATGAAATAAAAGACAATAACTACATTTTGACCAAAGTTTCACGAAAGATTTTAAGAAAAGCAATGTTCCAAACTCGATATTTCAGCTTTTTAATGTTTTATAGCAACTTCCAGACGGATTGGCTATATTTAGGCACATATCTGGCATATTTAGGCACAGGTATTTTATAGTTTTTTTTGGGTGCCACCGTGGTGCAATGGTATGCACACCCGCCTTGCACACATAAGGTCGTGGGTTCGATTCCCCGGCCAGGCAACATCAAAACACTTTTCAACGGTGGCAAAATACCCCTCAGTAATGTTGGCGACATTTCCTGAGTACTTCAGCCATGTAAAACTTCTCTACAAAAGTGGTGTCTTAGACACGCCGTTCGGACTCGGCGATAAACTGTAGGTCCCATATCATTGAGCTAATATGAATCGGGGTGCACTCATTGATATGAGAGAAGTCTCCCTTGTCCCTTATGGGATGTTTGTGGAACAATTATATATATATTTTATAGTTTTTGCCCCACATTAAAATTAAATGAGCTGAAAATTGTTCTTTAGTTTTGGTAATAGATGAAAATCATCCCTAAAAAGTTTTCGAGATAAAATACTACTTATATATATATATATATTTTATTATAAAAGATATGAGTCCAGCTTTATTAACTTCCTACAAATGCCCTCTTTATGTTGTCAGCCAGTTTTGAATGATAATTTTTATCGATTTTCGACTGCGCAACAACCAAAATGTACGTGTACGGACAAATATGGACAGTCACACTGTCAAGCAAGCGATATTTGAGCTAAGCTACCATTTAAAATGGCAATGTGTACCCAGCTTTACCATACTGCATTGCTTGGAAAACTATCATCTTCTGAAGCTGTTTTTATAGCTGTATTTAAGTGATATTGGGTTAGATTGGAATCCACAGCAATGATTGTATATCTTATGTTGTTAGTCTCATTTACAAAAATAGCAGCGAAAAATCGCATTAAACGGTAACCAAACCGAATTTTGGACCATGTTGACGACTTTTCAAATATTGTTGACGATTTGACGATTTTTTTGACGATTTCTGATCAAAAACTGTCGGCAGCGCTGGCTCTCAGTCACCATCATCCACCTTCTTGTGGATATCACCATTACTGGGGATTTCCAAAAGGGTTGCGATTATTTCGCTGTTGCTGTCAGTTTCGCTCCCCATATCTAATGACTGGATCCAGATTTAACTCTCCCGAATCCAAAGCATGAAGGCTTCATTGCCTTCCGAAAGGTTACGTCATATGTATGTATTGCAGACTATATCTGTTGGCACAATATATTATATGAAAAAGGATTTTAAACATATTTTACAAATCTTCTGAATACTTTAAACCAAGTATATATACGCGGTGGTCAAAATTCCAAAAACGATATTAAAGATTCTCTCTGCCACTGTCCATCCTAAATACTGTAGCAAAATCAAGTCCCCCTTTTATTACAAGAGATTCATAGAGCACAATACCTGTGCAGCAGCAGTTGAAATTGTAGCAGGATTCAGTGAAAAGCCATAAAACTAAATTCATTCACAAAAATTCAACCATAAATACTAAACAGCACATTTGGTCCATAAAATGGGAAGAGAAAAAGACACAGTCACACAGTTGGTGTATGTGTCCTTTTTGGAAAATCACTAGGTGTTTGGTGTGAGACAGTTTGTGCAATGACGCTATAAAATGGCTTAACATCCTAGAAATATCTGTGTGAATGAATGAATGAACGAAATACAGACAAAGTATGTGTGAATGTAGTAATTGTCCTTTATTGTTCCTGTGACCGTTTACCATTGCAGTGGTGGTGGCATACTAAAAACGTGCAGTAGTGTGTGTTAGTGGCATTGGGTACTGCGTTATTGTTCGTATGTAAATTTTTGGTGTAAATTACTTGGAAGTTTCTTACACACTTAATGGCCAGAGCAATACTACAAAGTGAACAATAATAATAATTCTTCTATTATTCCTGTTTGAGTTCTCATTGTTCTGGTTCTTGTTGTTGTTGTTTTTTCACTAACTTTTATTGCAACTTGTTTTTATTACTTCTTCTTTTGCTTCTTACGCAATCCAACCAGAGATAGCAGTGCAAATGGTACAACATTAGTTTGTATAGACAAACACAGGGACAGATATACATAGTTGTAAGCGGCAGAAGGAGGCAAAGACCTTTTGTTTGGGCTAATGCCCCCTTTTTCCAAACTAAATAAATACCCATCGTATTGTGTTACTCTAATCCTTGAAGTTTCCTTTTGTGTCGATGTTTAGTTTAGTTTTGAAATAGAAGATTTGCATTAATGTCATTGTTTTAGAAAATTTTCAGCCCAGAGGGTTAGCTCAGCAACCTCACTCTTCGCTGCTCGCTCACATTTTCCATGTAGTAGTCAATGATGCTAGAGAAACTTGTTGAGATCTGTCAAATGAAAAAAAAAAATCCCAAGGAGTTTTCCTCCGAAAATAACTTCGCCGGAAGTGAAGGCATATGTGTTGCTCGACCGAGTATGCATATCTTTGTAAATTGTTGTGTATGGAAATAGTTCTAGCGTAAATCCATAATCATTAAAAATTCTTCAGAGTTTTCTCAAAAAAAAGGAGCAGAAAGAAACTCAAATACAATAGACACAAAAATGCTTCAACAACAAAAGAAGTTTCGAATTTTAAATGTTTCTTTGAGGAATTTTCAACGACTAATAAGTTATATTGTATTCCAAGGAAATCTTAAACCATTCATCTTTTGAACTTTGTTAAGTCTTAAGAGTACTAAAATTTCACAAAGCTCATTTGTATATTCTTTTGAGAAATTTGTATTGAAAAAGAAATAGAAAATTTTACTCAAAGTTCTTCTAACAGACATTTGTTAAAGAATTAACATTAAATGCATAAATCTGTACTGACAGACGCATACGACTATATATTAGGCCGGGGCGATTCGTATGAAATGAAAAACACCTTATTGGGCCCTTCGCGTTTCTGATTCTTGGGATTGTACTGAGCAAAACAGTTACGGTGAAAATCGAGCTTCCCGATTTTGACTTGATGTTTTTTATAAACAAGGTCAAAACTGCCTGAAGTAGCGTTCCAATGCTTCTTAATTATTGTCTTGGCTACAATTCTATCTTAGTGTTGGATCAAAAATTTCATTGTTTGGCTGTTATATGCCAAAATATCCAAAAAACGTGAATAAGTTTCAAAATTGGGAGGCTCCATTTTCATTGTAGACATATCCACTACACCATATGTCTACAATGAAAATGGAGCCTCCCAATTTTTTTGCTCAGTAGAATCCTAGGAATCAGAAACGCGAAGGGCCTAATATGGTGTTTAAATCGCCCCGCCCTAGTATGTATACCTATTGTATATTTCGCCAAGAATTATAGTTTTATGTAGTAGAAAACATCAAAGTTTTACCACCACAGCACAAGCGTTTTTGTCCAGATATTTATAGTATGGGAATATTTGAGAATGTTGAAGTAATTTTCTAATACAATACTTAAATAACACTTTTCAACAAAGTTTTGGGGGAAGAAAATTCCTTTTGAAGATGAATGCCCTTGGTGTGTATTAAAATAATAAGCCATGTACATATGTATGAATTAGCCATGGGTCAATCTTCTGAGTTAGTCAAAAATAAATCAAATTAAAATGCACGAATAAATTGATTTATATATTTTTTTGCGGATTTGGCAGCTTATTTTAAGATGAAATATTTCAAGTCAAATCGAATGAGAGTATGTTGTAGAATATTTCAGATAGTATATTTTTCCTTAAATATCCTGTTTGTCCTTAATCTCTTCAATTGTAAAAATACAGTCGAACTTCTCTATAACGTAGCACTTGGGGACCGAAGAATTATTACGTTGTAGAGAAACCAAGGCAAAATGGTTAATTTGACCTACATACATGAGTAATAAATAAACAAACGTGGGTATATGAATGAACATAAATGGAATTTTTATTTAGGATTGAAATAAAAAAGTGATTTTTATTTATTTTTGATTTTGCCACTTTGATTTATCAAAGTTTTTACAATTTGCAATGGAATAAAAAATCTGGTCGGGAACATTGTTTTGCTTCTCTTTTTTTTAATATGCACTTCAATAAAAAGAGCTTATGATTATGAATATGTTTTGTTTCTCATTTATTGTGTAAACATCCGCGAGAAAAAGTTTGACAAAAATTCGTAATAGAGAGATTATTTTGGGTGAGAATACCCACTTGTGCAATAAAAACACTTCGTTATAGAAAAGTTCATTATAAAGAGGTTAAAAAATGTAAAAAGGGCTGGAAAAGGCTGTATTTTCAATTTTTCTTCGTTATAGGGAAGTTCGTTATAGAGAATTTCGACTGTAGTACCACAAGGAGAGTTTTTAAGATTTAATATTCAACAACAATTTTAAATTTTAGGCCTTAAATTAACTTTTAAGTACATAAATAAAAATCAACCAAAAAATCTATCACACATATCTCAAAAGTGTTGGTCTGATAATGTAGTTAAAAAGTCAAAATACATGAAATCGATCGGTACCGTTATATAGCGGCCAAAACATGGACTTACATATATACGTACATTAATATGCTCCCACAACATCTCCGAAGGGACAAGGGAAACTTACCTCATATCAATGAGTGCACGGCGATTCATATTGGCTAAATTATATGGGACCTACTTTTTACGCCTATTCCGAACGGCCTACAATGATTCAGAAATCGATTTTCCTAGCCAAAACCCCAATTTTTGTCGTCCCCGATTGTTTATTTTCTATCGAATCGCATTAGGTCAACATATTGGAAGGTGTGGACGTGCTCCTAAATGCCACAATTTTTCCCCATTTTGGAAAATACGAATTTTTGCAAATTTCTGGAGAAGATATAGTTATTTCTCGGAAACTATAACAGATATTGTGTTCATTGTTTATTTTTGTTAGGTAGGTTAAAGAAATGTTTTAGGTAGGCTTTTAAGAAATTTTTTAATAAATTTCCGTAGCGTTTACACGTAGTGAGCTATTTAAATTTTCTTAGGTACTAAATTTTAATGAAATTCTAAATTTAGTGGAGTAGAACATTTGGAGAACAATGTGGAACAAGGTTTGATAAACGCAGAAAGATGACCGAGAGTGTCGTCTTTCAGCCCATAAATTCTTTTGTACATGTCCCGTTCCGTCAGTTTAACACATTTTTAAATTTATTGAAATTACATGGGTAAAAATGCGTGTTTTTCCATACCGTTACCCATTTAAATTACACCTTTTTTACACAAATGGATGAGTATTTATACCCTACACCACTTTGTGGTAAGGGGTATTATGTCTTTGTGCATTAGTTTGTAACATCCAAAAGGAAACGAGACCCACAGTTCCTTTTAGGGATATACATATAATAACTTTCTGAGTCTGAGACATGCGTAAATGTCCGTCTGTCCATGTATTTTTGTAAAAAAAGTACAGGTCGCATTTATTGTCCGATTCGCATGAAAATTGGGGAAGATAGTTTTTTTGGCCAAAGGACGAATGCTATTTATTTTGGTAAAAATCGGTTCAGATTTGGATATAGCCCCCATATATATTTTCCCCCGATTTGAGGCATTTGGTGCACCAAGCACGCAAATTCTGTCCGATTTTAATGCAATTTGGTATATGTGACGGAATTAGGTCTAGGAAATAGTGTGCCAAATTATAAAGAAATCGGTACAGATTTAGATATAGGCGCCATATATATTTTCGGCCGATTTTAGGTATTCATTGCACGAAACACGCTATATATGTCCGATTTCAATGAAATTTGTAATGTATGACAATAGTTTGTCTAGAAATAAGTGTGCCAAAGTATATCGAAATAGGTTCAGATTTAGATATAGCTGCCATATATACTCTCGGCCGATTTTAACTATTTGATGCGCGAAACGCGCTATATATGTTCGATTTCAATGAAATTTGGAATGTGTGGCGGTGGTTAGTCTAGAAATAAGTGTGCCAAATCATATCGAAATCGGATCAGATTTGGATATATCTCCCATAATATTATCGGCCGATTTTAGATATTTGATGCACGAAACACGCTTTATATGTCCAATTTTGATGAAATTTGGAATATGTGACGGAATTTTGTCTAGTAATAAATGTGAAAAATTATTTCGAAATCTGTTCGGATTTGGATTTAGCTCACATATATATATTTTACAGTCGGCCTCGCCCGACTTTGATCCTTTCTTTACTGGTTTTTAATTTATTTTAAATTTTTTGTAAGAAAAAAATTTTTAAACAATTTTTTTCTATTTTTTTTTTAATTATACCCTATACCAACCACACTGTGGTATGGGCTATTATGTCTTTGTGCTTGCTAAAATACATAGTTCTTTCTAGGCACGAAATAGACCCATAGTTCTTTCACTTTCTGAGCCGATTAATTCATGTCCGTCCGTTCGCAACGTACAGGTCCCATTTATTGTCCGATTCAGCTGAAAATTGTGGAATTTTTTGTAGCCATAGGAAGCACGATATTGCTTTTGGTGAAAATCGGTTCAGATTTGAATATAGCTCCCATATATAAATTCGGTCGATTTCATGTATTTGCCGGACCAAACACGTTATTTATGGTCGACTTCGATGAAATATCGAACGTGTGACTGAATTTGGTCTAAAAATAAATGTGCCAAATAATATCAAAATCTGTTCAGATTTGGATATAGCTCCCATATATATTTTCGGTGGATTTCACGTATTTGCTGCTCCAAATTATAGCGTATATGAATTCGATGAAATATGGAATGTGCGCCCTAATCCGGTCTTAAAATAAGTTTTCCAAATTATATCGAAATTGTTTCAGATTTGGATATAGCTCACATATATGTTTTCCACCGATTTCACGTATTTGCTGCACAAAGCACGCTGTATATGTTTGACTTGGATGAAATATGGAATGTGTGACTAAATTCGGTCTAAAAATAAATTTGCCAAATTATGTCGAAATCGGTTCAGATTTGGATATAGCTCCCATATATATTTTCAGCCGATTTAACGTTTTTGCTGCACCAAACACGCCATATATGTTTGGTTTCGATGAAATATGGAATGTGTGACTAAATTCGGCCTAAGAATAAATATATCGAAATCGGTTCAGATTTGGATAAAGCTCCCATACATGTATATATTCTAGCCCGATTTCACGTATTTACTGCACCAAACACGCTATATTTGTCTGATTTCGTTAAAATGTGGAATGTGTGACAGAAGTGAAGCGAAATCAGTTAAGATTTATATTTATCTCCCATATGTATCTTACATATTCACAGTGGTGTAGTGTATCGAATAGTCGGCTCCGCCCGACTTTGATCCTTCCCTTACTGGTTTTTGTATTTATATAGTTTTTTTTTATAGAAAAACACTCATATTCACATAAATAGCAAATCTGGACCAATGTGTGGCGTGTTTTACAGCACCACTTTAACACTTTTAAATTTAAATTTTTTGAAATTACATGCATAAAAATGGGTTTTTTCCATACCGTTTCCCATAATAATTACAGTTGTTTACACAAGTGGACATTGTTTTAAGTATGTGGGGTTTTATATGAGTTTTATAAGAACCCGAGGAGTGTTTTTTTAATCTATTTTAAATTTTTTGAAAGACAAAAAAATGCATTTGAAAGAAGAAAAGTTCGATGACAGAGAAGCCACTACACAGCAGATATGTCTGATGAGCTGCTTACTAACAGCGAAACTAGTCATATAAATTGGTGGTTGTGGGGGTTCGAATCGTCGGCTTTCCTTTTCCACTTGCAAAAATCATAGGTCATTAAGCTCGACTTTAACGAAAAATTAATTAGAAAAAAATCTAAATTTATACATATATATCAGGAAAAATGTCTAAAATTGTCTTTTCCATTTCAAAAAAATCAAAAAATGTTGATACTACATCAATGATTTTTGGTACATAGATTAAGAAAAAAATCAGCATTTCAAATCTGTTTTCTTTACTAACTTTGATCGTTGCGCGCAAAAGATATGACCGTTTTAATTATGATAATTATAAAAAATTCTGAAAAAATCTCGGCTTAATATAGTAAGCTGTTATATCCTATTATCGTTAAAAAATCGAAAAGTTTTAATGTATTCGCGAAAAATTAAATTTGTTAAATAATTTCACGTATTTACAAAAATATTTTTGAAACTATAGCGCTTATACTTACAAAAATATATATAAAAAAATTATAGCAGCATCCAGACATTGTGAGGAATAAAATGAAACCTAAGTCGTGAAGTTTGTAGCTATAGTATCCATGATATTTGCAAAAATACAAAGGAAATATGACGAAAAAAAATAAAAATCATGTTATATTAATTTTACTTTTTTATGGTTTTATAGGAAAGTTTGAAGAAAAAATATTTGGGTTATTCGTCATTTTCGTCCAAATTTCACGCAATAATAAAGATTTTCCGTTGCAACAAATTTTTCGCTTATAGTTTTCCTATTGGCGAATATTTTTAGAACATTATATTAAATCACAAGGAATTCCAATTGTGGCATAACATTAAAAGAATGTTATATTGAATATTACAACATTTGAAACGCATATAAACCGCGTAATAGTGAAAATGACATGATGCGCATCCGATTTTCCAACTCAGCGAATCAATCGCTTTTATTTGGTGTACAGTTTGTGAAATTTTATTTGGCGGCCACGATGTAGCGTTTGTTGCATTTTAGGACGCAAAATACAGTTAGATGGTCATAATATCCACGAAGTTCATTTACATTTTATGCGCATCCGATTTCGTTATTTGATGTCGTTTCATTGCGATCCATCAAGAAGCGTGGATGCAGCATCGCACTTAATTTTTAGAAAAAATCAATTGTATCTCCAGATTAGCGATAGTTTTGAAATATATGTTTTCGCACATTTTAAACAGGCATATAGCTCTATTTATTTCAGTAAAAATTACACTTCCAGCGTCAACATAGGTCCATGTTTTGGTGGAGCCCCCATATAACGGTACCTCCGGATTTGAGGTATTTTGACGTTCTTCGCCACATTTGGAGACCGAATTAGCTATAATTTGGCACTTAGGGTTCCTAGTGATCAACAAACTTATATCCCAGAGGATATGGGCATAGGTCCATGTTTTGGTATAGTCCCCATATAACGGTACCTCCCGATTTTCGGTATTTTGAGAATTTTAGCCACAATTTTTAACCGAACTATCTGCCATTTTACATTTGAGGTTCTCAGTGGTCATGAAACATCTCCACGAAACATCGTCAACATAGGTCCATGTTTTGGTGTAGCCCCCATATAACGGTACCTCCGGATTTGAGGTATTTTGACGTTCTTCGCCACATTTGGAGACCGAATTAGCTATAATTTGACACTTAGGGTTCCTAGTGATCAACAAAATTATATCCCAGAGGATATGGGCATAGGTCCATGTTTTGGTATAGCCCCCATATATCAGTACCTCCCGATTTTCGGTATTTTGAGAATTTTAGCTACAATTTTTAACCGAACTAGCTGTAATTTGCCATTTGAGGTCCCCAGTGGTCATGAAATATCTCCATCAAACATCGTCAACATAGGTCCATGTTTTGGTATAGCCCCCATATATCGGTACCTCCCGATTTTCGGTATTTTGAGAATTTTAGCTACAATTTTTAACCGAACTAGCTGTAATTTGTCATTTGAGGTTCTCAGTGGTCATGAAACATCTCCACCAAACATCGCCAACATGGGAGGTACCGCTATATTGGGGCTATACCAAAACATGGACCTATGTTGACGATGTTTGATGGAGATATTTCATGACCACTGGGAACCTCAAATGGCAAATTACAGCTGGTTCGGTTAAAAATTGTAACTAAAAGTGCTGAAATTTTGCACCCGAGGGTCTTTTTTCCATAAACAGGTCAAGTTCGAAGATGGGCTATATCGGCCCACTCTTTGGTATAGCCCCCATATAACGGTACCTTCGGATTTGAGGTATTTTGACGTTCTTCGCCACATTTGGAGACCGAATTAGCTACAATTTGGCACTTAGGGTTCCTAGTGATCAACAAACTTATATCCCAGAGGATATGGGCATAGGTCCATGTTTTGGTATAGTCCCTATATAACGGTACCTCCCGATTTTCGGTATTTTGAGAATTTTAGCTACAGTTTTTAACCGAAATAGCTGTAATTTAACATTTGAAGTTCTCAGTGGTAATAAAACATCTCCAACGAAACATCGTCAACATAGGTCCATGTTTTGGTATAGCCCCCATATAACGGTATCTCCCGATTTCCGGTATTTTGAGAATTTTGGCTGCAGTTTTGTCTATTCAAAAATAATCGTCAATATAGGTCCATGTTTTGGTATATCCCCCCATATAACTGTACGTCCCGATTTTCGGAAATATTTAGTGGTCACGAAATTTCTTCACTAAAATTCGTCAACATGGGTCCATTTTTGAAGGTCTACATTGTTTTGATGAAACTACCCTCAATTTGACTCTTGAAGTTCCCTGCAGCTATAAAACTTTTCCGCCAAAAAAAAATAAAGATAGGTTGACTCTTTGATATAGCCCCGTAGGTGGTACCTTTCACCTAACTGAACACATTTTTATACCCTCCACCATAGTATGGAGGGTATATTAAGTTTGTCATTCCGTTTGTAACACATCGAACTAATCATTTCCGACCCTATAAAGTATATATATTCTTGATCAGGATAAAATTCTAAGACGATCTAGCCATGTCCGTCTGTCCGTCCGTCTGTCCGTCTGTTGTAATCACTCTAGCGTCCGCAATAATTGAGATAGAGTGCTGAAATTTTGCACCCGAGGGTCTTTTTTCCATAGGCAGGTCAAGTTCGAAGATGGGCTATATCGGTCCACTCTTTGGTATAGCCCCCATATAACGGTACCTCCGGATTTGAGGTATTTTGACGTTCTTTGGCTGCAGTTTTGTCTATTCAAAAATAATCGTCAATATAGGTCCATGTTTTGGTATATCCCCCCATATAACTGTACGTCCCGATTTTCGGAAATATTTAGTGGTCACGAAATTTCTTCACTAAAATTCGTCAACATGGGTCCATTTTTGAAGGTCTACATTGTTTTGATGAAACTACCCTCAATTTGACTCTTGAAGTTCCCTGCAGCTATAAAACTTTTCCGCCAAAAAAAAAATAAAGATAGGTTGACTCTTTGATATAGCCCCGTAGGTGGTACCTTTCACCTAACTGAACACATTTTTATACCCTCCACCATAGTATGGAGGGTATATTAAGTGTGTCATTCCGTTTGTAACACATCGAACTAATCATTTCCGACCCTATAAAGTATATATATTCTTGATCAGGATAAAATTCTAAGACGATCTAGCCATGTCCGTCTGTCCGTCCGTCTGTCCGTCTGTTGTAATCACTCTAGCGGTCGCAATAATTGAGATAGAGTGCTGAAATTTTGCACCCGAGGGTCTTTTTTCCATAGGCAGGTCAAGTTCGAAGATGGGCTATATCGGTCCACTCTTTGGTATAGCCCCCATATAACGGTACCTCCGGATTTGAGGTATTTTGACGTTCTTCGCCACATTTGGAGACCGAATTAGCTATAATTTGGCACTTAGGGTTCCTAGTGATCAACAAACTTATATACCAGACGATATGGGCATAGGTCCATGTTTTGGTATATTCCCCATATAACGGTACCTCCCGATTTTCGGTACTTTGAGAATTTTAGCCACAATTTTTAACCGAACTATCTGCCATTTTACATTTGAGGTTCTCAATGGTCATGAAACATCTCCACGAAACAGCGTCAACATAGGTCCATGTTTTGGTGGAGCCCCCATATAACGGTACCTCCGGATTTGAGGTATTTTGACGTTCTTCGCCACATTTGGAGACCGAATTAGCTATAATTTGGCACTTAGGGTTCCTAGTGATCAACAAAATTATATCCCAGAGGATATGGGCATAGGTCCATGTTTTGGTATAGCCCCCATATAACGGTACCTCCCGATTTTCGGTATTTTGAGAATTTTAGCCACAATTTTTAACCGAACTATCTGCCATTTGACATTTGAGGTTCTCAGTGGTCATGAAATATCTCCATTAAACATCGTCAACATAGGTCCATGTTTTGGTATAGCCCCCATATATCAGTACCTCCCGATTTTCGGTATTTTGAGAATTTTAGCTACAATTTTTAACCGAACTAGCTGTAATTTGCCATTTGAGGTCCCCAGTGGTCATGAAATATCTCCATCAAACATCGTCAACATAGGTCCATGTTTTGGTATAGCCCCCATATATCGGTACCTCCCGATTTTCGGTATTTTGAGAATTTTAGCTACAATTTTTAACCGAACTAGCTGTAATTTGTCATTTGAGGTTCTCAGTGGTCATGAAACATCTCCACCAAACATCGCCAACATGGGAGGTACCGATATATTGGGGCTATACCAAAACATGGACCTATGTTGACGATGTTTGATGGAGATATTTCATGACCACTGGGAACCTCAAATGGCAAATTACAGCTGGTTCGGTTAAAAATTGTAACTAAAAGTGCTGAAATTTTGCACGCGAGGGTCTTTTTTTCATAAACAGGTCAAGTTTGAAGATGGGCTATATCGGCTCACTCTTTGGTATAGCCCCCATATAACGGTACCTCCGGATTTGAGGTATTTTGACGTTCTTCGCCACATTTGGAGACCGAATTAGCTATAATTTGGCACTTAGGGTTCCTAGTGATCAACAAACTTATATCCCAGAGGATATGGGCATAGGTCCATGTTTTGGTATAGTCCCCATATAACGGTACCTCCCGATTTTCGGTATTTTGAGAATTTTAGCCACAATTTTTAACCGAACTATCTGCCATTTTACATTTGAGGTTCTCAGTGGTCATGAAACATCTCCACGAAACATCGTCAACATAGGTCCATGTTTTGGTGTAGCCCCCATATAACGGTACCTCCGGATTTGAGGTATTTTGACGTTCTTCGCCACATTTGGAGACCGAATTAGCTATAATTTGACACTTAGGGTTCCTAGTGATCAACAAAATTATATCCCAGAGGATATGGGCATAGGTCCATGTTTTGGTATAGCCCCCATATATCAGTACCTCCCGATTTTCGGTATTTTGAGAATTTTAGCTACAATTTTTAACCGAACTAGCTGTAATTTGCCATTTGAGGTCCCCAGTGGTCATGAAATATCTCCATCAAACATCGTCAACATAGGTCCATGTTTTGGTATAGCCCCCATATATCGGTACCTCCCGATTTTCGGTATTTTGAGAATTTTAGCTACAATTTTTAACCGAACTAGCTGTAATTTGTCATTTGAGGTTCTCAGTGGTCATGAAACATCTCCACCAAACATCGCCAACATGGGAGGTACCGCTATATTGGGGCTATACCAAAACATGGACCTATGTTGACGATGTTTGATGGAGATATTTCATGACCACTGGGAACCTCAAATGGCAAATTACAGCTGGTTCGGTTAAAAATTGTAACTAAAAGTGCTGAAATTTTGCACCCGAGGGTCTTTTTTCCATAAACAGGTCAAGTTCGAAGATGGGCTATATCGGCCCACTCTTTGGTATAGCCCCCATATAACGGTACCTCCGGATTTGAGGTATTTTGACGTTCTTCGCCACATTTGGAGACCGAATTAGCTACAATTTGGCACTTAGGGTTCCTAGTGATCAACAAACTTATATCCCAGAGGATATGGGCATAGGTCCATGTTTTGGTATAGTCCCTATATAACGGTACCTCCCGATTTTCGGTATTTTGAGAATTTTAGCTACAGTTTTTAACCGAAATAGCTGTAATTTAACATTTGAAGTTCTCAGTGGTAATAAAACATCTCCAACGAAACATCGTCAACATAGGTCCATGTTTTGGTATAGCCCCCATATAACGGTATCTCCCGATTTCCGGTATTTTGAGAATTTTGGCTGCAGTTTTGTCTATTCAAAAATAATCGTCAATATAGGTCCATGTTTTGGTATATCCCCTCATATAACTGTACGTCCCGATTTTCGGAAATATTTAGTGGTCACGAAATTTCTTCACTAAAATTCGTCAACATGGGTCCATTTTTGAAGGTCTACATTGTTTTGATGAAACTACCCTCAATTTGACTCTTGAAGTTCCATGCAGCTATAAAACTTTTCCGCCAAAAAAAAAAATAAAGATAGGTTGACTCTTTGATATAGCCCCGTAGGTGGTACCTTTCACCTAGCTGAACACATTTTTTTAGATTAGATTAGATTAGATTAGATTAGATTAGATTAGATAACACTGTGCAACAAAATGGACGTGAAAGTCTGGGGCACGGAAAATTCCTCTTGGGGAAGAAAGGCCTTGGTGAGTATATTATGAACCCCGAAGGACAGATCCGCTGTGAGTCGAACTTCAGCGTTATGGCGTGATGAAATTTTTGTTAGAGACCCTGTGGGCCATTAGGAATTAGCGTTATATATTCGTTCACTGTTGCTTAAGTGCTCTACAAAAACAACAATCAAAGATATATTGCTAATTCATGATGGCTTACAGGGTCTCTTGCAAAAACTTCATCACGTCATAACGCGGAAGTTCGACTCACGGCGCATCTGTCCTTCGGGGTTCATAATATACTCACCAAGGCCTTTCTTCCCCAAGAGGAATTTTCCGTGCCCCAGACTTTCACCTCCATTTTGTTGCACAGTGTTATCTAATCTAATCTAAAAAAATGTGTTCAGCTAGGTGAAAGGTACCACCTACGGGGCTATATCAAAGAGTCAACCTATCAACGATCCAAAAGGAATTATCTCTGCCCCAACATTTGTGTTCACAGTGTAATTTAAGAAATAGTTGGGGGCAGTAGGATTCTATCCATAGTCGAAAAGTTGTTCCACCTAAAATTTTGAAAGGACCCTAATTATTCCATTTTAATTAAGACTATTTTATGGTGGAGGGTATAAAAAGTTCGGCCCGGCCGAACTTAACGACTTTTTACTTGTTTTACATTAGTACGACCACAGCTGAATCGGGCTAAAACAGTTTATTTTACCGAAATGTGGTCAAAAGTTATAGTATAGTAAAACTGATCGCGAGTTACAATACCCCATACCTCAGTTTTCTACAAAAAGCTTGATATACACTTTCATACGGGCAAAATGTGCCTCATCGAAATAATGGTTTTAGACCACAAGCCATGTCCGTCCGTCTGGCTGGCTGGAACGCACGATAACTCTCGGATCAACCGATTCGGTCAACATTTTGGTTTTTGTAATATTTTGCACAAACTTAGTATAAGTTCGAAGATGGGTTATATCGGTCCACTCCTTCCGGTACCTCCCCCACAAAAGCTCCAAAATGTTTGGAAAATTTGTGCGCAAGACAACTCATGAAGGGAGTAACCGATTTGGTCCATACTTTACACATCCTAATATATCTATCCACTTCTTCGGTTACCTCCCAAACAAAATTGCGGATAAGTTCACTTTAAGACCTGCTCTCGAATCACTATGATTTTTTTTGAAGCAACTTGCATTCACTGCCTCAATGACGACGGTAAAACTTTTTTCAGGGCAAGTCCATACTTCTTGAGAAAACAGTCCGAAAGGTGTAAAAGACCCCTATGGCACCTTGTGTAGTGGCTGGAGAGCACGATAACTCTCGAACTGATCAACCGATTTGGTCCAAAAGTTGGCCTTCGTCATATTTCTCTAATCTTAGTTTCAGTTCGAAGATGGGCAGTACCGGTCCACAGCTTCCGGTACTTCCCCCCAATATTTAAAAAATGTCACTAAAATGGTAAGTATGATATCTCTTGAACGGGACCACAAAATTATGAAAATACGCTAAATACATTCTATCTGTCCATAGATGAAAGTTTCAATTCACATAGGCTGAGGGTATATCTTTGTCGACAAAGCCGACTGACACTTTTTACTTGTTTTAGACAAATTTGTTTCAATTCTTTTTAATGTAGTTTATTTATTGGAATTTGACAGTTTTTTATTCACCGGAAAACTGGTGTTATCTGACGAACAAAAAAATTTCAGAATTTTGACCAGGAAAAAACGATTCTGAACCACTGTGCGGTGTATTTTACAACACCACCTCGTAGAGAAACTTTTCGTGGCTGAAATGCTTAGAAAATGTAAGCCAACATTACACTGAAGGGATTTAGCTCCGCCAAAAATGTTGATGTTCTGGTCAGGGTTTAAACCGCAGACCTTCTGACTGCGAAGCGGACGTACTTACCATTGCACTATGGTGGTACCCAAAACGTGGCCTTATGTCCACAATTTTTTGTGGAGAAGTTTCTTTACCACTTCGAACCTTAATGCCAAATTATAGCTAATCCGGTCTTGAATGTATACATCAAAAACATCGAAATACCTGAAATCGGGTGGTTTCGTTATATGGTGCGGTGTAGGGTATAGGTGTTAAAATTCGAATTGCTCCATTGTTATATTTTCCCAGAAACTTTTTATACCCCGTTTACCATAGTATGGAGAGTACATATACTAAGTTTGTTTTTCCGTTTGTACCGTATTGAGGTAATTATTTGAGAGACTATAAAGAATATATAATTTTGATCAGCTTTAAATTCTAAGTCCATATTTGCATATCCGTCCGTCTGTGGTAATCACTCTAGTATCAAAACAAATTGAGATAGGGCGCTGAAATTATGCGTCTTTTGTTCGCAGACAGGTCACGTTCGAATATGGGTTATATCGGCCTAAGTTTTGGAATATCAAATTCTAGGTACTTTGAAGTTTTTAGCTGTATTTTCTGATATTTTCGCATTGAGGGTTCCTAGTGGTCAAAAAATGCATCCCCCAAAAATTATGGATATAAGTTCATATTTGGTAATAGCCTCCATATAGCGGTCTAATTGGTTTTAGGTATTTTAACATCTGCACTTTAGAATCCGAACAAATTGTGAAAGGACGCTAAGATTTTGCACAGATGCTTTTCGGCCTATATCGGCCAACGCTTTGGAATGCCAGTCCCCTATATAAAGGTACCTCCCGATTTCAGGTATTATGATGGTTTCTTTAACAGCCTGTTCATGTATGTTGCACGAAAGCCCGTACAAAAGGAAAGCAGTCACTCACTTCCGTCTATAAAGGCGTTCATGTATTTCGCAAACTATCGTGCGACTGCCGTTACGTATCCTATGCGAAATACTACTAATTTGGATGTACATTTGTACAACTATATTCCATAAATAAGAGCCAAATGAGAAATAAAAACAAAATCCACATATACATACAAACATTGGAATACGTGTGATTAGTTTTGTTTGAGAAAAGAAAATGTGTCAGTATTTTGAATTATTTTATTTAATTAATTTCTTCAAAATAATGAATGAAACCGCCCTTAAATCGTGTCTACAAAATTTTTATTTGGTTTCAATAATGTGTTGCATAAATTTGTTCTAAGATTTTCGGTGTTATTCACGAGTTTACTTTCTACTCGACAGCTACAAAGCAAGTGAGTGATTTTGACATTCTCTTTCTATAAGAGACTGTCCTTTCGAAATACATAAACCCTAATTTACGTGGAAAAGTGTACGTTTACGTGTTATTTCGTATGGCTTGTCGGTCGCATAGATTTTCGTTTGGAAGGTGTTTACATGAACAGAAAATGATTTTTTCCACTTCGGAAGCGCAAGAAACCTTTCGGTCGACATACACAAACAGGCGGTTAAATCGAATTACTCGTAGCTGTAAATTGGCATTAAGGGTTCGCAGAGATTAAGAAACTTGTCCACTAAAACTTGTCCATATAACGGTAAAGGGTATTATATATTTGTGCTTTCGTATGTAACGTGCATAAGGGACGATATAGGCATATAGTTCCTTTTAGGGATATACATACATGGAATCACTTTCCGATTTATACATGTCCATGTTTTTGTAATCAAAGTACAGGCCCGTTTATTATCCTATCCGAATGAAAATTGAGGATGTTTATTATTTGTCCAAGGGAGAATCGGTTCAGATTTGAATATAGCTCCCATACATCTCTTGGTCCATTTTCTTGTATTTGGTGCAGAAACACGGTATTTGTGTCTTATTTCAATGAAATTTTGGATGAGTGACTGTATTTGGTCATGAAATAAATTTGCCAAATTTAATCGAAATCAGTTCAGAATTGGTTATGGCCAGGGTTTCGTAGTCGAAGTATTTTTGGTTCGACTCCGACTCCAGACGAGTTTTTTTCACGACTCCGGGTCGACTCCGAGAGTGAATTCCTATACCACTAAAAATTAATAAAATGTGCACAAATTTTTAACTTTTTCCTATATTTTGGACGGAATATTCTGGACGGAATTCTTCCGCTTGAGAAAATCTTTAAGCTTTCAAAATATGTGAAAATGAAGGGGCAATACAAATCATAAAAATTATAAGCAGTTCATGGCCATCTTTCAAACTGGATGTAAGCCAACATTTTAGTGAGCTTAGCCTTAACAGGAGACCTGCAGTGTTGTAAAGCTCAATAAAAGCCATTTTTCATAATTTTTTCCGAGAAAACTACGTAACTTTTTGGCTGATTTTTTTTCTTCATTTGAAAGAAAAGAATTTTAAAAAGTTTTGAGGCCGTCTACGAAACCCTGTTTTTATTAAAGAATTTTGCGGTGCCAACTCTAGCTCGAAAACTAATAAACCAATTGTCATATAGTTTTGTGGCCGATTTAAAGAAAACACAGTTTATATACTGTATACAAAATAAAATAAATTGTTCCCAACCAACGCTCATACTAAGACAATATTGTTCTGATCGACTTAAAAATTTGATGCCATTTATACTTTCTGACTTTGGTGTGGAGTGGATAATTTTATTGAAATATTTGAGATATATGGCAGATGGATGTTTTCTGGAACTGAAAAATTAGCACACGATGAGATTTCGTGCATGAAAATATTCTACAAAAAATTTGCTAGGAAAATGTTATGTAGGGTCGGTCCACTAGGACAAGAAATCGATATTGTCATGTTTTCATTGTCCTTTATCACTTTTACCCGATTCTTTCTCATGAAAACCCTATGATTATGTATTTCATTGAATTTCGTGTATGCTATTGATTGTTTAGAAAACTCGGATACACATGAACTATGTACATATATCTGTTCATGGAAGACAGATCTGGTTATTTGAATGTCTACATCTAAAGCACTCATTGAGTATATAATGAATCCTAGAAGAAAGATTGGCCGTTTGTCAGACTTCAGAGTTATGGCAGGATGAATCTGTCGTTGACCAATAACGAATTTATGATAGATATAATTTTCGGTAGAACATTTTTGTAGAAAATTTCATTTTGTTTTACTTTTTGAGTTCAAGAACAAAAAAGGCATGGACGGCATGGAAAACATGTCATCTAAAAATGATGAAACAATATCTCCAAACAGAGATATAAAGCTATTTTCTCAATGATTGATGGTGGTCAATCCAAAAATTCATTATGTCATAACTCAGAAATTTTAGCTATGGGATCCTTTCATTCCGAAAAGGAATTTTTCCACCGCCAGATCTTGACTTCCATTTTGTGTCACAGGGCATTCAGTAAGATTTCCCATAGAGACCACAATGTCTTTAATAGAAGACAAGGACGACTTCTCATAAAACACAAGATGAGTATAGACCTTTGTGAGAAGACCAGTAAGACTTCTGACGAAATAGGCTAAATGTGCA
Organism: Musca autumnalis; assembly: GCF_047663935.1. Lineage (NCBI taxonomy): Eukaryota > Metazoa > Arthropoda > Insecta > Diptera > Muscidae > Musca > Musca autumnalis. The sequence continues at coordinate 177,485,800 of NW_027411977.1, read as the reverse complement.
ATCTTAATTCGATTGTCATAGAACTTAACTTTGGTTTGCAAAAATGTAAAGAATCAACTGGATCAACAAAATTGGGATGAATAGACTACACTTCAGAGGATAGTAAATTTCCTGTGAATAACCTTTAACTTTTCTTTTAAAATAAAAAATATTTTTGAAAACATGTTCTTGGTCCAAATTTAATGTTATATTTCTATAACGTGGAAAAAAATGTTGCCCGGAGTCGGAGTCGAGTTATTTTTTTCGACTCAGACTCCGACTCCAGTAAAAATACTCGACTCCGACTCGTAGACTCCGACTCCGAAACCCTGGTTATGGCTCCCATGTATTTCTTCGTTCGATTTGAGATATTGATGGCACCAAAAACCTATGTCTGTGAAATTTTAATGAAATTAGGAAAATGTGACGGAATCGAAATCCGTTCGGCAACTTATTTTGAAACGCCAATTTATTTGGGTTTAACTCCCATATATTTTTTTTGGCTGATTTCATATATTTGATGCACTAAAAACACCCCATATCTGTCTGTCCAATTTAGACGAAATTTGAAAAAAAAAAAAAATTCGAAAACGATTCAGATTTAGGTAAATCAGTCACATATTTTTTTCGTCCGATTTCATGTATTTGACGCACTAAACAAAAATTTGGACAGACATTTTGATAAAATTTAGAAAATACGAAAAAACACCCCATATCTGTCTGTCCAATTTTGACGAAATTTGAAAAAAAAAAATTCGAAAACGATTCAGATTTAGGTAAATCAGCCATATATTTTTTTCGTCCGATTTCATGTATTTGACGCACCAAACAAAAATTTGGACAGAAATTTTGATGAAATTTAGAAAATACGAAACAATTTTGTCTAGAAAAGTTTTGCCAAATTATATTGAATTCGAGGTGGTGTATGGTATCATATATTCGGGCACATCCGACTTTGGCCTTTTCCTTACTGGTTGAACATAGTAATCGATTAACTTTTACATTTTAATTAAGCTTTTTCCAAACTAAGTTAAATACTTCCGAACGAGAACATGCTAAAGGGAAAAACTCGATTTTTTCAAAGAATATTTAATTAGAATAGCAAGAAACTCTTCTTCTATTTAAACGCCCAGTGTTGATTTTTTTGATTTGATTGGACATATCGACGCCTGATTATAAAGGCACAATAACAACAGCTTTACTAAAACAAATATTAACATTCCGTAATAAAATAAAATCTATATTTCATAAAATTCCATGAAAGCATATGCCACGGCTACTGAAATATTAAATTTCCTAATGGTATGTGTGTGTACCTGTAAGAAAATCTTTAATAATCAACAAATGTCTTCAGCTGAATCCCAAATGTTACACAATATCCCAAACCAAGACACACATACATATACAAAACAAAGGAGCACAAGGCAGAAGCAACTTAAACATCATTAATTTATGTACACTAGGGATAGTCGATTAAAAATATTTTTAGCCAAATGTTCTCAATGTGTTTCTTGAATTTACTAGGGGTTTTGAAAAAATATTTTTTCAAATTTTGAAATCAATCAAAAACCAACGTAGTTAAAAATTCAAATTATAAAAACATCAACTAACCCTAATGTAGATAAAAACATTTTTTTATATTTCTGTGTGCATGAACATTTATGTATTCCTTTGACATGACAACGATTGAAAATGCGAAACAGGTACAAAAAACAACAATACACTTAACACACATAAATACCATTGAAGGCCTTTCAAACTGATGGCATTAAAAGTATGTTTGTCCTCAAGGACCTTCTGAAAGAAAAAAACAAATCGAAATTTGACACTTTTTCTTTGACACATACAAAACACAAATAAACAATACAATCGAAAAATTCTATAGAGAAAGAGGACAATTCAATAAATGTGACTTGCTTTAGTGTTGTTGTTTTTTTGCACATCTATGTACGTTCACGTAAAAATAAACGATGAAGAGAAAATAAAACGAGATAAGAGATAGGGATAAGGCAAGGAGGGACCTTGTTATATGAATATAATAACAAAAGGGGACATTGTTGTCAAACCTTTTATTATTCGTTGTTTGTTTTTGTGAAAATAAATGTTGATTTCTTAGCTATTCATTGGGTGAAGACAATTGACATCAATACAAAGCAGTTCTGGTGTTTTTGCGTTTAGAAGTTTGAAACAACAGTCGACCATTGTTTATCGAATGTTAAAATCAATGATAAATGATGTTCTTCAAATCAGGGAAGGGCCTAATCGCTAGGCTTTAGAAAATCTAAGTTAAGAAATCTAAAATCTTGGTTCAAGAATATGGTTAACAAGGAGGCAAATTTTCAAAAAAAAAAAAAAAAAAACATTACTATACATCCACATAGCCGTTACGAAACTAATATTTGTAGCGCCTTGATTTTTTTATTGGAAAATCTCATTAATTCTTATTTTTTACGCCACACAATATAACAATGAAAATAAACATTTTCTAAAACAAGTAAGAACGACGTTAAGTTCGGCCTGGCCGAACTTGTTATACCCTCCACCACGAGGTATATTGATAGGAGACTGAACAATTAGTTTCCTTTCATAAACGAAAAAAAGAAGACTAAATACCAAATTCCATTAATTTCGGTAAAACAATGTGTGTTAACTTCATATTACCGAAATTCGGCAGGTACCGTTCTATGGGCGCTATATGAAGGCCTGGACCTGGACCGAAAATCGGGATGTACAGTTCTATGGGCGCTATATGAAGGCGTGAACCTATACATACAAATTTCAGCTGGAAAGTTCTGCACCCCCAACGAAGACTTAATACCAAAATTCTGCATTTTGGGTAAAATATTGAGGCCAAAACCTTCAAAATACCGAAAATTGAGATGTACCGTTCTATAGGAGTTATAAGAAGACGTGGCCTATACCGACAAATTTAGAGGGGAAAGTTGAATACCCCCAATGTGGACTAAATTCCAAATTTTATCCATTTCGGTGGAATATTGAAGCCACAACCTTTAAACTACCAAAAATCGGGATGTACAGTTCTATTGGGGCAAAATGAAGGCGTAAACCTATACCTACAATTTTCAAGTGGAAAGTGTTGACCCCCAACGAAAACTAAATACCAAAGTTCAGCCATTTCGCTGGAATATTGAGGCCGCAAACATCAAAATACCGAAAGCTGGGATGTGAGGTTACCGACACATTTAGAGGAGAAAGTCAAATACCCCCAACGAAAACTAAATACAAAATTTCAGCCACTTCGATGGATTATTGTGGCCATAACCTTTAAAATGTCGAAAATCGGGAGGTTCCTTTCTATTGGGGCTACTCTAAGGCGTGGACCTGTACTGACACATTTCTGGGGGAAAGCTATATTCCACCAACGAAGACTAAGTAAAAAATTTCAGCCATTTCGGAGGAATATTGAGGCCACAACCTTTAAAATACCGAAAATCGGGAGGTACCGTTCTATGGCGGCATCTGAAGGCATGGACCTATACCGACAAATTTCATACGGAAAGTTTTGTACCCCAAATGAAGACTAAATACCAAATTTCAGTCATTGCGATGGAATATTGAGGACACAACCTACAAAATACTGCAAGTCGGGAGGTACCGTTTTATGGCGGAAAGTTTAATACCTCAAATGAAGACTAAATACCAAATTTTAGCCATTTTTGAGGAATATTGAGGCCAAATACCGCAAATCGGGAGGTACCGTTCTGGGGAAAAGTTTTATACCCCCAACAAAAACTAAGTACCAAATTTTATCCATTTCGGTGTGATAATGAAGATAAAACTAAAAAAAACGGGTCGTATCGTTCTATGGGGGCTATATCAAAACGTGGACCGATATAGCCCATTTGCAATACCAAACATCACATGAGTAATAATAACTTCTATACCAAATTACAAAGCTCTATCTTGATTTCGACAGACGGACGGACAGACGGACAACTTTATATCGATTTAGAATTTTACTCTGATTAGGAATATATATACTTTATAGGGTCTCCGGTGAATATTTCGATGTGTTACAAACGGAAATTTTATAATTTTACCCTCCATATTATGGTGGAGGATAAAAATTTGCTTTACATATTCTTGTAATGGGTGATTTTGTATTTGTGTTCGATTTTAAAACACCAAACTATGTCCAGATTTACATTAGTCGACTTTTCTTGCTGCAATTGTCAGTTTGTCATCAGGTAAAAGAATCGAATATGCCTCACCTTTTCCTCCCTCAAACTAGCAAATGCAGCAAGTACATTTGCCCAATGTAATTTGGGACTGGATGACTTTATAGATGGGTCCTGGCTTCAATTCAATAATAAGGTTACGCAATAGGCAAATTCCTCAACAACTATTATATCCGATAATCCGGTCCAAATGTCGACATTCTGGCTAGCTACTGTTGAATTAATTACACTGTGCTACAGTGAAAATTTGCAGGGGTTCTGATGCATAAATTCGATATTGTGGGAGTCCATGGAAGGCGAAAATACCTTTGGTTTCTTTGGGTCACTTCGTTTTTTGATTTTATAACGGTAAATGTAGTGAAAAACGGGGTTTCTTGGATTTTCAACTTTAAACGGACATAACTTCTTTTTTCCGCAATGGAAATTTACAGCTTATCTTTTATTTAGAAGGTGAGAATCATGTCTTTCGAACAAGCCATAATTTTTAAAAATCGGGTAACAAATGGTTAGGTTATAGTGATTAAAATGTGACAAAAACGCATTAAAAAACAGGAAAATGCTTTTCCTGGTGCTCTAGGCTGCGTGAAGACACCAAACTGCGTAATTATTTACTTTTATCAAGAAGGAAATTTAATTAGCATTACAAAATGGGGAAAATCAACAAAATCGGTTGAAAAATGCGTGAGTTATGGCATTTTTTGTGTTTTAACTCTTTGGGTTTTCCTTTATAAAAGTTGGTACCTTGGTGTGTATGATTGTAGTTTGAATTTGTCTAGTTAACAATTACGCACAAGGTACCAATCTTTTATAAAGGAAAAACCAAAAAGTTAAAACACTAAAGATGGCATAACTCACGCATTTTTCAACCGATTTCATTTCCCCATTTTGTAAAGCTAACTAAATTACCTCTTTGATAAAAGTAAGTAATTATGCAGTTTAGTGTCTCCTACGCAGCCTACAGCACGAGGAAAATCATTTTCCTGTTTTTAATGCGTTTTTGTCACACTTAAATCACTATAACGTAACCATTTGTTACCCGATTTTTAAAAATTATGGCTTGTTCGAAAGACATGATTCTCACCTTCCAAATAAAAGATAAGCTGTAAATGTCCGTTGTGGAAAAGAGAAGTTATGTCCGTTTTAAGTTGAAAATCCAAGAAACCCTGTTTTTCACTACATTTACCGTTATAAAATCAAAAAACGAAGTGACCCAAAGAAACCAAAGGTATTTTCGTCTTCTATGGACTCCCACAATACCGAATTTATGCATCAGAACTCCTGCAAAAAAATTTGTCCACTTTTGTAGCACAGTGTTATACAGTCAATATCAAATTAATATCGGAATCTGCTGAATGATCACTGATGTCTGAGTATGATAAGCAACAGTATATATAACATAGTGTTGGACCTAGTTCCCTGAAAAGTCGATGTTGCTTCTTCCTTTTTTCTAAAGGAATAAGTTGATTATCCATCCGGTTAGTGAGAAAGTCCCTTAGGAGCATGGAATGTATTCCGAAGATATTTTACCTAGAAATGTAAATAAAGCATTGGAATCAATTGCTTAGTTCCTACACTTAGCGGTTTTAGTTATTTTACTTAGAAATGTTTAAAGCATATATAGCGTTGGGATTAAAAGCTTAGTTTTTATTAGGATTTAAGGGGTTATGACCAGTTGCAAATATTACAAAATCAAAAAATTTGTTATTGGCTCATATTATTAACTGAGATATGAGCGTTAGAAAGGACAAATTCAATGTGATTTTTATGTATCATCGAAGTTTTAGACGCGGTTTTCTCGAAGTGGTATTTTTGAAAACGTCAGATGAAAAGAAAATCTTCTAAAAAAGTTTGGTGGTTTTCTTGTAAAAAAATCATTAAAAATGTATTTTTCGTGCTCAATAAGAGGTCTTAAAGCTGAACGAGGAATCGAGTAGAACCGCTGTTTAGAAATTTCAATAAATAATTAACAGTTTCGTATGGCTCCTTTCTTTATTTGACATTCAAAATCATCGGCAACTAGGGATTGTTGTACTGTACTCTCTTAGTTATACAATAGTTTTATGATTTTTGACGTTTTTTCTCAAAAATAATTTCCAGTAGTGAGAATGAATGAACTTTTGTCTACTAATGCATAAAATAACATTCATTCCACTTTATTATAAAACAAGGTTCCGCACAAACCACTTTGATTTTTTTTTTTTGAAAAAATGCTATGAAATGAAATATCTCAAAAAATTATTTTCCGTTGCACTATTTAATGCCATTTTGCAATTAATGACTAATACCCTAGACAGACGGCAGAGTTAATTTGCATTAAAAATGTCCTAATTTGAATTAATTTTTCACCCTGACAGACGATAGTATCTGCATTTATGAAACAGCTGTTTGTGTTGTTTGTTTGTACCCAGCTGACCATTTCATAAAGCTTTACAAAAGTTCGCCAAAATATGCGAAACAAATACACCTCCTACGTTTGATCTTTTCACCACGATGAAGCAAAAATAAATTTAATTTATTCGCGATATTTTTGAGTCTTTTTAATATTATATAAATATTGCAAAACTTTGAAAAACATTTGAGGAAGATATAATTTTCGATAGAATTGGTATGGTGGGTAATGAAATTTTTTGTGAAAATAAAAATTTGAAAAAGAGATTTGTTAGAAGGCGTGAAAAACGATTAGCTGCTGTTCTACTCGCGAAAGACCGCTACTTATTTTGAAGAAACGCGAAAATTGTTGATTTGCTTTCCTTTTTTATTTTCTTAAACATGGAAATTTGACAAAAGACAATTGATTTTCAACAGCATTGCCATATTGAAATTTCTAAATTCAGTTTAAATTTGCTTTGATTTTGTGCATTAAGAATGTAGATAATGCACGAATTAATTTGAATTAAGGCAGTTAATGCAAATTAACGCTGCCGTCTGTCTAGGGTATAACATAACTTTTATTTCATATAAATATTGAGAAATGTCCCGCACAAACCACCTTTAGTTTTAATAATATATGCATTAATGTTATATATAATATAAAATTATATATGTACATATGTATGTATAATACGACGATAAAATAGTGAGAAACCAAGGGTTACGTCACATCGGTTATGTCGTGTGCCCCCATACCTTGTTTTCAGTTAAACATCTGCTTATAGTGACTTCAAAAAATTTTCAAAAGTTCTGAAAAATAAAAACTTTAAAAGTTTTTTGTGCTGAAGCTTTCTTTATCGAATCACCTTATAATTAAGATTTTGTGTAATCTTATATAGAAACTCATCACGCTATGATAAAGGGATATGAGGGTGTAAAAAGCCATAACCCTACTGTGCATTAGAAATTTAATGTATTTTGAATCAATTTTTTTTCTAAGAGCGTTTATAAACGTGTTTTGCTACTCCTCTTTAGTGTGAACTCCAATAAAACGTACTGCCGATGAATGAGGTCTAACCAAAACGGGGACCTATATAAACAATTTTTGGTAGAAATGTTTTTCTTTTAAGCTCACAAAATACCAAATTACAACTAATTAGGAGGGCTTCTACGCGTACTTTTATATATCCCATTTTCAACACCAAAAGTTCTACGGAACTACACCAGATTTCACCAACATTTCATCTACATACTTAAATCCCTTCGGATGCTATGATGATTTGCACAGACGGACGAACATGGCTATGTAGAATTGCAAGCGCATCAAGAATACTTTTATATACTTTGTGGGATCAACAAAGATTATTTCGAGGAGTTATAAGCGGAAGTCAAACTTAATAAAAACGTCACCGATAAGAGTGTTGTATTCATTTTATCCCAAAAATAGTGTGAGATGCTACATTTGCGGTTCTCCACTCTATTGAAGTTGATATACAGTACCGTGCAAAATAATAGCAGTGCGGAACTGTCATGTACGAAAATTGCAATAATGCTGCTATAAATCCTTAAAGAAATTTAATTATCTGCATCTGGCGAATGCTTATAAGTTGTCTTATTTTCAATTCCAAAATACTTTTCAACTCTAAAAAGTTATAAATTAACAGCTTTTAACATGTTCATTTTACTTGGCTTACTTTCACTGCTATTATTTTGCACACGAAAAAACGTTCCTGAACAGAAAACCTTAATGGTGTTTCTTAATAGTTGCATATTTATGTAAAATATTTTAGCCCGTGAGGTCTGGCAACTTATAAGCATTCGCCTGTTGCAGATAATTAAATTGCTTTAAGGATTTATAGCAGCATTATTATTCCGCACTGCTATTATTTTGCACGGTACTATATATCTATGTAGACTTCCAATGATGGACACTAAAATCGGATGCGTTTTATAGCAAAATCCGCCCATTTACCCAGGAGTGAAATAGTACTCCTACCCCGCAAAAATTCGGATCCGCTAGTCATTATGTAACCAATTACAAAGTAATGTTACAAGTTAAAACTACTTACTAAGTAAAGAGTACGGTGGCACAGAGCGTGTGTCCGACTACAAATCCTAGGGTTATGTGTTCAACGCTCACCATCGGCACGCGATTTTTTTGTTAACAAAATAAAGAACAGATGGTGGTGCACATGTAAGCGTTTAAACAACCCTTAATGTTCGGACGCGTGGCACAGTGTGTAGTGTGTTCGGCTAAAAATCAGAAGTTCGCATTATCAAGTCCAGCAGAGTGCGAAATAAAATATAAATAAATCAGAAGTTCGCATTATCAAGTCCAGCAGAGAGCGAAATAAAATATAAATATGAAGTTTGTTGAAATTGAAAACAAATTCCACCTTAAATGCTATAAAGAAGAACATATGTTTTTAGCTTATTTTTCAACTTCATAGAATAACCAATTATTCTAGTGGTTACAGAATAACTAGCTATTCAGAGCGACATGCCCTTGTTAAAATAATGGGTTAGTAGGCGGTTTTGTAAGTAGTTACGACTACCAAAAATACTATAAAAACCCATTATTTAGTAAGGGTATATATCTTTTCCAATATTTTAAAGTTAGAATGCATGTGAAAACTAGTTTTTAACAAAAAAATATAATATTTTGTACCCAAATAAATATGTTGTTATTTTGGCTATAACATACAAACTATTAAACCAATCGCTAAAATTAAGTTCTCATTTGCTCTTAAAATCAACCAAACAACTACAAATTGACATAATACATACATATGTACCAAAAAGCAAATTTTAATTTTTGAAATGGAATATGAAAATATTGGCTACATACTATTCACATACATATGTATATTTTCTGTAGTCTCAGCCCAATATTTCTATGAGCGTATATCACAAATGTTGCCAAATATTTCATATTCCATTTCAAAAAAAGTGTTAAATTTTTTTTTTCGCGCTACATCAACGATTTTTGTTACATAGGTTAAGAAACAAATTCTCAGTTCGAATCCGCTCGCGAGCCAGTTTTTTGTTGATGCGGACAAAAGTTATGGCGGTTTTAGTTTCGTTTTAAAGAAAAAATGATTATGAAAACGATAAATATTTTACCGCGAGCAATTGCTACTAAAAAGTTATCTGGAAGTGGCTTGAGTTAGTAGATTGCATAATATTTGTTAAATGTTACTCAGTACTCGCGAAATGTATAATAAATTGATAAATTATTGAATGTAAGTCAACTTTTTTCAAAATAAAGTTCCATTTACCCGCTGTAAAATTACGAAAAAATTCGTATGGAAGCAAAACTTCACGACGAATCAAATGAGACTAAAATCATACAGATTGGTATTATAGTTTCGATGTCACAGCCAAAATAAACACATATTTTGGTTAAAAAAATAATTTTTTGTTTGAAACAATATTTTTTCACATTCATTATGTAGTATAAAATTTTGGAAAAATCTATAGGAATACTTCCTTCATTTTGCTTAAATCTCCCACTAAAATATACGGATTTTGCTTTATAGACATTCATATAAAAGCTTTGCTATTGAGGAAGATAATTGAGTTGCTGAGCATATACCTCAAGGCTTCTGAAATGGAAATAGAGTTCACATAACCCATTTTAATTTATATGCATTTTAAAATACGTGTAAATCGCGTAATTATGAAAATCATTTTGTCCGCATGTGATTTTCATGTACAGCAAGACCATATTTTTTAAGTTGTATATATTTTTCAAAATTTAATTTGGAGGCTAAGATGTAGCATCGGCTGCATCTTAGCACTAAAAACTCTATAAAATATCGCTAACTTGCGCAAATTGAATACAATTTTTGTCCGCATCCGATTTCAATATCCACCATGAAAATCTACATCGATATATATCTATTTCAAGGCGATCAATCAAGAACCGTGGATGTAGCATCCCACACTATTTTTTGGGATAAAATGAAGGTAGCTCCTTTATCATTGATGTTTTCAAATCTCTGTTCCCGCTAAAACGAAGATGCTGCACTAGTTGTTTCATTGCAGTAGAAACGAACCGCAGAAAACGCGATAAAATACGCGATATTTTCAAAAACATTTTTAGGTGATTTTACTACTTTGGAATTTCTCGTAACTCGCGTTTTAGTTGATGGATTTTCACGGGGAATGATTTATTGGATCCGAAACGTAAAAAACTAAAATGTGCAACCAAATACGAGGAATTCGAATGACAATTGTAAAAATTAGGCCCGAAAAATATGATTTTTAGGAAATTGTTCGCACAAAATTTCCGTATTTGGATGTAGATTTCTATGAAACTGTGTAGACTACATTCACGACACATATATCAAATAACTAAGAATTGCGAGTTCTACAATCCTATATGTGATTTTTTGAAAAACCTGTTTGCGGAATGAAATTAGAAGAAAATGTCCAAAAAACACTGTAAATCAAAATGTCAGCATCATTTAATGGTAGAAGCAGATCAAATTTTGAAAAATAATACATTAGTGAGATGATCCTTTTTTAGTTTGCTTCTACTTTTACTTTGACAGGAAAATCGGGAAATGTTTGGTTTATTCACAAATCAAGAGAAAACAAAAAAAGACACGTTGGCTTCAACCCATTTTTACCTATTTTTTAACATATATATATAGCCACACCTTCCACGCAAATTAACTTTTGATGTCAATATTTTTTGCCACGTCCAAAAACATCTCATTTTAGCCAAAAACATTTAATTTGTATAATATACAATCACAAGTCGCGTGTTCTAAAAGGGTAAACCTTGGCTTCAGCTATGTTAAATTTTCAAAAATATTGGTGATATATTGCCCATATTTAGCACCATACCCATTAATATGAGACAAATATTTCAGAACCTGAGTTATTTACATTAAAAGTTAATGTAAAGTCCCTTCGTTTTGAGATTTTGTTCCCTCGATGTTAAATTCATTTTAGGAAGAGATAAGCAGATCAAATCGTATAAATGCTTTCGTTTTGAGGGAAAATTGTGAAGCTACACGCTTTCTGTAGTATTCTCGTAAAATAGTCAACTTTTTAAGTTATTCGTACAAAAATAATATTCTGAGAATTTAAGTGAAAACTTAAAAAAACCTGATGTACAGTGGTAGATTTTACGAAAAACGTGGTCAAAATTCTAAAACTGAATGGATTTTGATGTAACTTTGAGTTCTTACGTTTTTTCCGGTGGCTGGCTTAATTTTGAATCCCTTTAAATGTGATGGTATCAGATCAAATTCTACTTAATTAGTTCGCCATAAAATTTTACTATAGGTCCTAGAATACATTAAAACTCTACATTTTATGGAAACTCCAAAAATATGCTAAAATTAAAAACCATTTTAGGGTTAAAGTTGCACTTCATCTGAGTTTATGCGAAATTGTCCTATTTGCATTACATACCAAGTAAATATAGGTATCAGTTTTGCAAAAAAAAAAACAAAAAAAAACATGTAATAAGGTATACCTCAGCCTGTGTGAATTGAAACTCCTTTTCCCCAAAAACGTATGTATTTAGGGGGTCTTCAGATGGGGCTTATGAACTTGCCGACAAAGATAGGTAAACATGTCCACAGGATTTCCGCACAGACCCTTAAGCGCACTTAAACAAAAATGTTGATAATTTATATGGGCGGTACCCTAAGGAATGGACCTACCCTACGTGGTGCTACCCTAAGTTTAGGCAAAATATTTCGACAAAGTTTGGAACAAATCGGTTGCTCCATTTATGAGATATTGCGCTTACTATTTTAGCGAATATTTTGGAACTATTGTGGGGGAGGTACCGGAGGGAGTGGACCTATAAACACCATCTTTGAATTGCATATAATATTCTAAGAAATATTGCGATATGCAAAATGTGGACCAACGCAGTAATCGGTTCGGGAATTGTCGAGCGCACCTAGTGGGTACACATGCTGGCCGTAAGAGTTTTTTACAGTTTCCGGGTCATTTTCTCAAGATTGAGTGCAACCTGTTGCAAGAAAAATCAAAAAGATTCGAGAGGAGGTCCTAACTTGCACTTTTCCGAAATTTTATGTGGAAGGTATCCAAAGAAGTTGACATAAATAGTCCATAATCTAACCAGGTCTATGTCTCGTAATGGACATGCGCCTGAAAAAAGGTGCATCGTCTTGTTAAGGGGGCGGCGAATACAAGTTGTTACAACAAAATTCAAAAGGTGTTAAACTGCACTTTTCCAAGATTTTTGGTGGGAGGTACTCGAAGAAGTGGATCGATATAGTCCATATTCGAACTTGATCTATGTTTCTTTAAAATATTACGATGTCCAAAGTTATGACCAATTTGGTTGCTCCTTCGAGAGTTAACGTGTGCACAATTTTAGCGAAAATTTTTGAACTTTTGTGGGGGATGATCGAAATAACGGTTTTAGACCACAAGTATGTTTGGACGAAATTAGTTTCAGACAATTTGGAGTCGATTTAGCCATGTCCGTCCGTCTGTGTGGCCAAATCTTCGAACTAAATTTTGGGTATCGTAATATTTTTTCCAAACTTAGTTTTACGTTCGAAGATGGGGCATATCGGTCCACTCCTTCGGGTACCTCCCCCACAAAAGTTCAAAATTTTTCTGTAAAATGGTGTGAACGATAACTTTCGAAGGGAGCAATCGATTTGGTTCAAACTTTGCACATCGTATTACTCCTTCCAGATATAGGTCGGGTTTATGGACTGTATCGGTCCATTCCTTCGGGTAACTCCCACACAAAATTCGGATAAAGTGAAGTTAAAGAGCTCCTCTCGCATCGTTTTGATTCTATTTTTTTCAGTAGTTTGTACGTTTTTTTTCGGAGTAAGTCAATACTTCCTAACATAATGGTCCAAAAGCTCCAAAAGCCTGACGGCACATACTAAAATGGCTATTGTGCAAGATAACTCGAAAATTTCTTTCAAACTTAGTTTAACGTAATTTAATATTTCGGGTCCTTTATGAAGAAGATTTGTTACTAAAAATGTTGGGTATATGTCAATGATTTGGTATAGCCCCACATTGCGGTACATACATATTTTATAGCAAACTCGTGATACAAAATCAATATATTTTATATACGGCAAAATTATTGTGTTTGTTTTTTTTAGTGGCTGAGGGTATATCTCAGTCAGCACAGCGACTGATACTTTCTCACTTGTTGTTTTCAAAAATCGTAAAAATCTCCTTTAAAAAGTGATCGTATCAGATCAAAATATTCTACGAAATTGTTTGTCATAAAATCTACTATAGGTCTCGTAATAATCAAAACTCTAAATTTTACCTAAAAAATTATATATATCTGCAAGACAAAATGCCACATAAAAACGAAAAGTGGTAAAAAAAACTCTTCCCTTTTTATAAAATGATATGGTACATAGTCCAAATCGATTTTATCCCCAACTATTTTTATAATTTATTGTGACAATTGACCTTGAAAAAAATCAACAAGTACAGGCATCAATTTAAAAAAAACGACCACTTCGTTGCACACTGGTCGAAACCACTGATCTAGCGGCGCGAAAGTCAAAAAATCGAACTATAAAATTGCGGAATATTTTCCATTGTATCGATTACAGACACTTTGCAGACAAAGATTTCGTTTTCTCACTCAGTTATTCACTATCAAATACAAGAGTTTTTGTTGCATCAGATTTTAAAAAATTGTTGCGAAAAAATTAACTTCATATTTGTTTAAATATTAAATATGGACCTATCTTGAGAAATGTTTGCAAGGAGGAGTTCTACCCCCGGAGACACTATAATACCATATTATAGCTAAATATGTTATTAAATATGGGATAACAAGTAAAAATTCAACGAATCGGGGGTACAATAAAAGGGGCTACATCGAAACATAAATCCGTATTGAAAATGTTTTGCAAGAAGATTTTATACGCAGTGAGAACACGGAATGCAAAATTACAGCCAAGTTGAATTAAAAATGTGGCCATGATATTCAAAATACCTTAAATTGGGAGGTACGGTTACATGGGGGCTATATCAAAACGTGGACCTATGTTAATAATATTTGGTGGAAATATTTTGTGACCACTAGGAACCCTAAGTACCAAATTACAGCTAATTTGCTACGAAATTGTGGCTTAAATCCTCAAAATACCGAAAAACGGAAGGTACCGCTATATGGGGGCTATACCAAAACAACAGCCGATATTGTTCATATTTGGCCCATTATTACCCACAGGTACAAGCTGAGTTTGTGCAAAATTTCAGTGACGTATCTCAATTCGTTTGCAAGTTATGAATTTCGCGCCGCTAGATCAGTGGTTTCGACCACCGTGCGTTGGCGACACTGAACATTTTAAATAAGTTTCACATGCCTTTCGGACGGAGCCGACCATGGGATACCCTATACCACTATCCCTGGACAATCGCTCTCCACGGAACTTCTTTTCAATGATTGTGAAAATTGAATTATCAAATATCAGAGATGAATTGTATAATACTTATGACCAAAACCAAAAAGTTATCTAGCATGACAAAGACATTTTTGTAGCAGGAAAGGAAAATTTAGTTCACACAAACTAAAATGTAATGAAACCCACTTATGTAGTACTACTACTTCCGTTGTTTAACCGCTACGTTATTGAAGTTTTTACCAATTTCACAAAAAAGTTTCAGTCCAGTTAACCCGCTAAGTATTATCTGATCTTCACGTTGGTTTGTACGCTTCTTCTTCATCATAAACTCAAACTTTGTTTAAAATTTTGCGGGTTATTATTTTGACCTATAGAGCCGCTACAAAATTGGTTAAAATTTAGTTTTTGGTCCATTTCATTCCCTGAACATTTCACGATCATCAGCAAAACTAATCATTTCTATTCTGGCCCGAACCCAACCTCCTTAAAAAATTCGTTACAATCGGTCCATAATTGCGGCCTTAAGCTTGTTTACAATTTTTAATGGACGGACACACATCGCTAAATCGCTTTATCTCGTCGAGATATGAATTTTGGCATACCAAATAAGAGGTCTAGGACAAATATGTATTTCGTGGTGTTACACAAACTTTTGGAGAGACAATATGTAGCATGGGATAAAAATGTGGTTCTCTGCACGGAACCCATTATATATTAGGCAGTAGGCCCGTTATCTAGCAAACACTTTATTGCAATTTACATCAGAGGAAAGGTCAGTAGTTTTTTCCCATATGTAGGCTACTTTGCGAAATATATATGTCCTCAAGGAATTAAAATATGGACCATAAATAAAACTTTATATTTTTCATACAAAAGTAATGGTCAATTTCACCCGCTAAAGAATATCAGATCATCATTCAAAATTGTAGGCATCTTTTTCGACCTATACTCTTACCCGGTGCAAAATTTCGTGACTATTGATGTATAATTGCAACTTCTAGCGAGTTTATTATTACACTACAAACAAATAACGGAATATATTAGGCTGTAACTCTGTTATTTGATCATGCACACCAACATAATTGGCATCAATTGAAAGGTCAAGCGTTCCACTTTCAAGTATATCTCACTTGTCCGGAATGTCACTTCCAGGAATTAAGATATAAGCTGTATATTAAAAATTTTCACAATTTTCACACAAAAGTTTTGGTCCATTTAACCCTCTAAATATTATCCGATCGAAATCTCAAATTGCAAGCTTCTCCTTTGTGATATACTCTTAGCTTATTTAAAATTACGCGTTAATCGGACTATTATTGAGACCTACAGAGCCGCTAGAAAATTGGATAAATATTATGTTTTTGGTCCATTTCACCCGCTAAATATTTCGCGATCATCACCAATAAGAATAGGGATCTATTCTGATCTGAACCCGACCTCCATACAAAATTTCGTGACGATCGGTCCATAATTGAGGCCTGGAGCGTGTTTACAATTTATAATGGACAGACTGACGGACGGACACACATCTCAAAATCGCTTTATCTTGTCGAGATATGAAGATTGGTATACCACATTGGGGGTCTCCGACGAATATTTCGCGGTGTTACATGAATTTTTACCAAAACAAACTTATAATACCCTTTTCCACATTGTGGTATAGGGTATAAAAATAAAGACTGTTGTTTATAAACAATTTAAATATTAAGACAAAAAATCCAAAATGGGGTCACTTTGATTTGCTTTTATACCAACGTATATATTTTTCCATAACTACTACGCAGTGGTTTGCTGTAAATAATATTTTACACTATTTAGTGTAAATTGATAAAATTTTTTTCGATTTTTGGCCATATTTTTCGGAAAATTGGCCACTGTGAGGTGACGTGAAATGTGTATCACATGGTGTGCATAGATATGGAATAAATGGAAAAATTTGTATTATGATTATCTCTTTCACATTTTCATTAGTAGTATATACCCATGTACCTACATACACAAATTTCAACGTTTTTTACATCCACTATACACTGTAGCATGTCCAAAAGGCCTACGGCTTTAGCATGTGTCATAAATATTTTTTTGGGAAAATATATTTAATCCTTTTAATGGATACGCCAACTGTGAGCTCGACAATTAACGTCGTATGATAATTTAATTAAGAGCATTTAATCCCGGTTAATGGGTTTTGAAATGTCTGCCATCCAAAGGTACACATAATGGTTGCTTAATAAATTCTATGTCCTGTTTATTTTCTATTTACGATAACTACATAAGCCCGTTTTAAAACAATGTCCCGCTACGTCAATCTAAATGAAATGACGCAATATTTATAAAAAGGATTACATTGTAATTGAATAAATTAAACAGGATACAGGAAATTTTGTAAAGAGATAGTTATGTTATGTATTTTTTGTCGCTCTAGAGGGATAAAAATAAAACAAAATAAATAATTCCATTTATTCAGAATAAAATTAAACTACTTTCGATTCTAACTAAAACATTGTAATTATGGTAAAAATCATGGCCCAAAAAAGTCCAAGAAATCTAAAATTAGTACTAAATTGTGAAAAATTAAATTCATAACACAGGACAACACGTTATATTTCTTTACAGAGGGAAATCGGACACTTTTGAAAAATGTGGTTTTTGATTTCCTTTATTTCTTCTGGAAGATGCTACTACTCAACAAAACATTACAGTATATTTTCAGATTTTTTGACTAATGTGTATAGAGATATTGAACCAAACATAAACACTTTTTGTAGTTTTATCAGCTAAAATCAATTTTTATCAACGTTTGTACCCTTCGTATTTTTTGATTTTTCTTTTTGTATTTTACTACGTTCAATTATAAAAATGTTAAGACACAGTTAGTAGTGGAATTCGAACAAACAATATATTAAAACTCGGGAAGAGTATTAAAAATTGTGGTAAAAATTTTATAAAATTTAAGTAAAATAATGCTGGTTTAACTTTAAAGTAAATACATTTTCTTAGTGAAAGCCCTTTAAAAAGTAAAAAAATCGTCAAAAACTTAATGTAGTCACAATTTCAACATAGAGCTTTAATAAATAAAATTTTAAAATAGGTCCAATGAATACTGAACACTATAAAATGAACCGATCTTCCAGTTCCATTTAACTCCTCACTGTGCAAATGGCTTCTATTTTTTATTAAATAACTGACAAAAATAAAAAAACAAACATTTTTTTCTATTTGGGCAAATTTTAAAGCAGTTATGAGTATTTATTTAAACTAACAGCGAAACCGGCCGCATAATTTGGTGGTTGTGTGGGAATCTCTTCGGCTTTCGTTTTTCATATGCACTCCAACGAGAAATTAATAAAAACTAATAACACTGTGCAACAAAATGGAGCTAAAGTCTGGGGGGTGGAAAATTCCTATTGGAGATGAAAGCCCTTGGTGAGTATATACAGAAGGACAGATTCGCCTTGAGTCGAACTTTCGCGATATGGCGTGATGAATATTTTGCTGGAGACCCTATAAACCATCAGGAATCAGCTTTATATCTTTGTTCGCTGTTGTTTAAGCTTATATTTATGATGACATGTCTGCAGTCAAATTAAATGACATTTTTATTTTTTTATTTTTCAAGAACCGCAATAAAGGTGGCACAAGATGACATTTTTCAGCTTCGGAACATTCTACAAAAATGGCGCTCGAAAGATTTTAGGTATGGTTCCCAAAGACATAAAATCGATATAATCTTGTTGAAGCGGTCGTTTTTCACTTTTACCCGAATCTTGCTCAAGCAGCCCTATATCTATTTATTTCAATACATTATTTTTAACCTATTGATGACCTAGAATTCTCGGAGTCATTAAAACACTTGTATCTCGTTTTGCTAAGCACGTTAATTTCATTATTTTTTGGAATAAAGATCCGGATATCTGAATTATGGAACCGGTTATTCTGATATTAAAACCGAATTTTTATCCGGTTTTAATGAACGATTAACCGTATACTTATATCATTAGAAAGCTATTAAAATTGACAATCAGATTTGATTAATATGCATTAGACATTTTAAGCGGTTATGGTGCTGGAACAAAAAACCGTATTTTTGAACCGTTTCTGTGCGTGAAAAAAATTATGATCATGATCAACATTGACCGTTATGGAAGTGGGTTTTTACACTCTTCGGACTGTTTGCTCAAGAAGTATGGACTTGCCCCTAAAAAAAACTTTTACCATCGTAATTGAGGCAGCGAATGCAAGTTGCTTCAACAAAACTCAAAGTAATTCGATATCAGGTCTTAAAGTAAACTTATCCGAAATTTTGTGTGGGAGGTACCGGATGGAGTGAACAAAAATAGTCCATATTTGAACCTGATCTATATGTGGTAGATATATTAGGATGTGTAAAGTATAGACCAATTCGGCCACTCCCTTAAAGAGTTACCGTGCGAACAATTTTTCCGAACATTTTTGAACTTTTGTGGGGGAGGTACCTGAAGGAGTGGACCGATATGGCTTATCTTTAAACTTAAACTATGTTTGGACAAAATATTACTAAGGCCAAATTTTGGACTGAATCGGCAGATCCTTTCGAGAGTTATCTTGCGCTGCAACCACCTCACACGGTGTCATAGGGGGGTTTTTTCCAACTTTAAGGCTATTTTCTCAGGAAGTATGGACGTGCCCCTGATGAAACTTGTACCGTTGTATGGAGGGCAGTGAATACAAGTTGCTAAAACAAAAATCAAAGCGATTCGAGAGATGTTCCTAAACTGAACTTTTCCGAAATTTTGTGTGGGAGGTACCCGAGGGAGCGGACCGATTGAATCCATATTGAAACCTTATTTAAGTCTGGTACACGTTTCAGGATAGGCAAAGTATGGACCAAATCGGTTACTCCCTTCAAGAGTTATCGTGCGCACAAATTTTCCGAACATTTTCGAACTTTCGTAGGGGAGGTACCGTAAGGAGTGGACCGATATAGCCCATCTTCGAACTTAAACTAAGTTTGGGTAAAATATTACGAAAGCCAAAATTTGAACCGAATCGGTTTATCGTGCGCTCCAGCCAGACAGACAGACAGACGGACGGACATTGCTAAATCGACTCCAAATTGTCTGAAACACATTTCGTCCAAACATACTTGGGGTCTAAAACCATTATTTCGAAGAGGCACATTTTGCTAAGGGTATAAAAATGTTACTAATTTCACATAAAATTTACGATCCATTTTTCCTGCTAAATACTATCTGATCATCATGTTAAATTGCAAGCTTCTTCTCTGTCATAAACTCAAACCTTATTCAAAATTTCGCCGATCGGGCCATTTTACGACGAACAGAGCAGCTTCAAAATCGGATAAATTTTTTTTGGTCCATTTCACTCTAAATATTTAACAATTAACGCCAATAAAAATAGTTGTCTATTCTGGTCTGAAGCTGGCCTCCAAATTTCGTGACGATCGGTCCATAATTGCGGCTTGGAGTTTGATTAACATTTATAATGGACAGACGGACGGACGGACACACATAGCTAAATCGCTTAATCTCCTCGAAATATAAAATATGGCCTACGACGAATATTTCGCGTTTTTAGCGAAGCAAACTTATAATACCCTTCCCACATTCTGGAGTAGGGTATAATAAAGAAAATCAAAAACTGTTTTTTTTTTTCAATATTCTAATATTGAGAAAATGTACAAACTGCTCAACTTTAAGGTTTAACATAAATGTATTTATTATTCGACATTCACTGTTTGCTACACCGACTACTAATTACAATTTCGAAAAGTCTTCAATTGGAATAAAAATTTTCGTTTTCTTTAAAAATGTCTGCGCTAATTTATAACACAATAAGCTACTGTAGTCTTAGTTTGCCAACTCCCATTAAAAACAAAAACATTTGTCTACCTTAAAAGTATGTATTTTAAATAATATTTAAATGCATTGCAACTCTAAGAGCAATAAATATTACTAAGTTTTTTTCCGTTTGATTCCCATGCATGGATATTGGTATTCTGTATCTTCGGTAGGTTGAAAATTTGATGTGGGTAGGCTAGATTTTAGTGATTTATTTCTTGAACATCAATTAGATATTAGTGCCGCAAAAATCATGTGTTATTCAATATATTGTTTGGAGAATATATTTTATTTTTTTTTTGTGTTTAGCTCTTCAGCAGGTTCTGTCTGTTCTAAGTATTGCCGCCGACCTGCTATTGCCTTTCTATTTTTTCGGTTCGCCTAAACTTCATCTACTACTTAATATTCTCTCCAGCACATCTTTAATTGAACGTTAACAACATTTATAACCCCTTTTCATCTACGGTGAATGGCTGTAATTACCATTATAGCCAATTAATTAGTATTTAAGCGCACACACCAAATGTGTAGCTCGATTTCGTAATAAGTTGAATTTCGATTATTTTCACAATGATTAGATGGTAATTTATTCAATTTAATGTTTTACCTTATGGAAAGTCGGTAACGTTGGAGACGCCGGCATCGGGAAACAACAAAAAGTTTAAACTCAGGTGGGAGTTTACGGAATTTAAATCATGTGTATATTGCTTTGTTCCTATTTCTGTTAGCGAGGAGTTCCAATGGAACGAACATAAAATGACGGTTTACGATCAAAAGGAAAAGAAGTTAAAGAACATAGATTTAATGCTTGTGTTATCAGATCCCTTCACTTTTTGTGTGATAATGATATTTGTTATTCATATTTATTTGTTGTAGAAATATTCGTATGCCACCAAAAGTCTAAATTGGAAGTATTATGTAGGTTTATTTGCACTACTCATCAAAATGGAGATAAATATCGTGGGAGAAAAAACATAGGGGACTCCCCTTTCGATGAGTATGGAAGTAACGAAGAAGTTGAAGTCATGAACTGCCTCAAAATTGTTGTTTATACCATCAACTTAATCTTATCGCCAAAAGAATTGTATCAGTTCTCATCCTAGACATTAAACGTAGTTTTCTTGAAAGAAAGGAAACTTTACAAAGATATACGGGAAATATTTTTGAAAATTTAACATAGTTGAATCCAAGGTTTGTTGTTTTCTTAAGCAGCCTCCAGCATGATTTATACACTTTTTCGTGCGATCAAAGCTATTGGCGAATCAATTTTTCCACTCCGATTGAGACACCTCCAAAACATGGTTTTTGAACGATTTTACAGCAACTTCGTTGACCACGCCTTTTTTCTTGATGTGCTGCAATCAAATGATGTCTTTGGATCCCCAGTCAGGGCTGTACGGCGCATGACCCATCAGTTCCACGTTCTGTCCGGTCAAACAGGCGCTGCACGGTGGTCGAAAGCAAGATAGGTCCATATTTTGATTTAGCTCCCATACAAATGCACAGCTAAATTTGTATGAATTTCATGCAAAATCCCTTTTTTTAAAAGTGCAGTCATCAAAAGATTTGCAAATATTTGCAGCCCAAATGTGGTTATTCCGCATCCAGAGAGTCCAACTTCTTTCCCCAAAAAATAATCGAACCTAAGTTCGGCTAAGTTTACAAGATGCACTCTATGGAACAAGCGCGTACAACCCATAAAAACACAAAAAAATTGAATTTTTTAAAAATTTATTGCTATAAAACTAAGTACCTCCAGACCCCAAACTAATTTTTATAATTTAAATCTCACCCTCTGCTATTAATTGAATGTAAATCTTGTCCAGTTTCATTACGAATGCATTTAACATTTAAACAAATATGAAGTTAATTTTTTTGCAACAATTTTTTAAAATCTGATGCAACAAAAACTCTTGCATTTGATAGTGAATAACCGAGTGAATATTTACAACAACAAAAATTAAAAAAAACAAAATCTTTGTCTGCGAAGTGTCTGTAATCGATACAATGGAAAATATTTCGCAATTTTATAGTTCGATTTTTTGACTTTTGCGCCGCTAGATCAGTGGTTTCGACCAGTGTGCGCTGGTTTGAATCGATGTGTGAGAGCTCGCATTGTAATGATGCCGAACGATTCGTCTTCTCTTGTTTGTTGTTCGAATTTCCCAGGAGACTTCAGACAAACAAATTGTATTGTACCTCTCAAAATTAACCGTTCTATATTTCTCAAGCCGTACAGTCGCCACACGGTCAGTTTTGCTGAACAAACAGGCGACCGTTTGCTTCGAAGTGCTTCTTACATGAACAACTTTCGTTATAGTTGTTTCGCTTTCGAAGACACGAGCGGCCGATTCCTGCTTTGTTTCGGGTTCCCAAGCATAGATCCTAAATTCGTCATCTGTGACGATCTTATTAACGTCGTTTGAAGCACGGCGATCCTTTTTGTGCAATTTCTTTGAACCAATCCACAATATCCTTTTTTTGAACGATTGTCCAATTTTGCTGGATCTACCGACAAAAATCCATTTTTGCGGCCAGGTATTTATGCAATATGAAATGTTAGTTGGTGGAAGAATTGCCCAAACATTCCTCTATCTCACGGTATATAACATGGCGATCTTGCATTATCCGTTCATGCACGACATGTTTTTTTTCACAACGGCCGATTTTGGGCAACCCTCACGGCCTTCGTTTTTTGGCGAGTGCTGGCCACGATTGAATTCATTAAACCAGTTTTTCATAGTCCTATAAGATGGTAATTTATCGACATACAAAGATTTAATTTCATCTATGCATCCTTACCGTTATTATCCACATCGAGAATTGTGAAAAATTCTTGGACGAAAATGTTCACAAGTAAATTCAATTTTTTTTTTTCAAGTCACTGTAAACAACACGTCACATGATGTCAAATGGCGTATGGCAACACGCGGTGTTGCCTAGATTTTTATATTTATGTTAAAAAATGGGTTGAAGCCAACGTGTCTTTATTTGTTTTCTCTTGATTTGCCATTAAACCACCCTTTTCACAATTTTCCTGTCAAAGTAAAAGTAGAAGCCAACTTAATGAGGATCATCTCTCTATTGTATAACTTTTCAAAATTTGATATGTGTCCACCATTAAATGATTCTGACATATTGAAACCAGATATTAAACGTTTTTTTAAATTTTCTTCTAATTTAATTCCGCAAACAGGTTTTTCAAAAAATTATGTATAGGATTATATAATTCGCGATTCTGATATATGTGTCGTAAATGTAGTCTACACAGATTCACAGAAATCTGTATACAAATTTTGTGCGAACATTTTGTAACGTAACCGTTTCATACAATTCTTACATCTCATTCGACCCGCATTGATATCCATCCCACCTTAATATTTCCATTATACCGTCAGTATCAAACTATTGAGTATGGGGTAAACTCAATAGTGTCCAATCATCATATATCATATGTTGGGTTCAGTGCAGTCATCACAATCCCATTCAATAATAATTCTCATTCACTTCGTGCAACCACCCAAATATGCATTTGGGTTTTATTCACACGATCACCAGCCGACAAAGTACGACAAGAGGTGTGGCTCGTCCGCCGTCTCGATACTCGCTAGCGAACCTCTCTTAGCAAGCTCCAGTCTCTTAGCAGCTCCAGTCTCTTAGCAAGCTCCAAGCTCTTAACAAGCTCCAAGACTCTTAGCAAGCTCCAAGCTCTTAGTAAGCTGCAAGCTCTTAGCAAGCTCGAAGCCTGTTAGCAAGCTCCAAGCTCTTAGCAAGCTCAACGCTCATAGCCAGCTCAACGCTCATAGCCAGCTCAATGCCATTTTTCCTCACTTATATTCGTTTCAACAAACACCAAGGGTGTATAATAAAGATTGAAATCGTAAACACTCGTGTTTTACTTAAGGTTTGTGGGCCCTTAGGCCGACTCTGGAAGCGACTGAGCCAACCTCAGCCCTAGACAAACCACTCGTTATAATTTTCTAAAAATCATATTTTTCGGATCTAATTTTTACAATTGTCCTTCAATTTCCTTGTACTTGAAGGCAAATTTTAAATTTTTACGTTCTACATCTAATAAATCATTACTCGTGAAAATCCATATACTAAAACGCGAGATACAGGAAATTCCAAAGTTACCTAAAAATGTTTTTGGAAATATCGCGCATTTTATCGCGTTTTCTGTGGGTTTTTTCCACTGCAATTAAGAAACGGGTGCAACATCTCAGTTTTTGCGGAAACAAAAAAAAAAAAAACAGAGATTTAAAAACTTCACTGAAAGGGAGCTATATTCGTTTTATCGTTCTTGATTGATCGCCTTGAAATAGATATATATCGATAATGCGTACAAAAATTGTATGCACTTTGCGCAAATTAGCGATGTTTTATATGAGTTTGTCTAATAAGATGCAGTAGACGCTACATCTTAGCATCCAAATGAAATTTCGAAATATATACACAAAATTGTATGTATGGCTTTGCTGTAAAAGAAAATCACATGCGGACAAAATGATTTTGATAACAAGTAAGAATGGCGTTAAGTTCGGCGAAAGTTTTTAGACTCAAAGAAGACTAAATTTCCGAAATTTTGGTAAGATAATGTGGCTAAAACCTTCAAAATACCGGAAATCAAGAGGTACGCTTCTATGGGGGAACTATACCGACGAAAAGCAGTCGGAAAGTTTTTTACCTCCAACGAGGATTTAATACAAAATTTCAAAAATTTCCGTGTGTTGTTGTGGCCACAACCTTCAAAATACCGAAAATAGGGAGGTACCGTTCTATTTGAGATATATGAAGTCCTGCACCGACAAACTTAGGGGAGAAAGTTTAATAACCCTAACGAAGACTAAATACCAAATTTCAGTCATTTCTTAGAAATATTGAAGTACTCCTATAGATTTTTTCCAATACTTTCAACTTTAGAATGCATGTCAAAACTATTTTTTCAAACCAAATTTTTTTTATCCAAGCATGTGTTTATTTTGGCTATAACATCCAAGCTTTTATCCCGATCATTATAATTTTCTCTCATTTGATTCCCCGTAAGGTTTTTATTTAAAACTTATTTTTTTGTTTGTAATTTTTGATGTGTAAATGGACCTATATTTTGAAAAAAGTAGGATTACTTTACACGAATACTGAGTAACATTTTACAAATATTATGTAATCTACTCACTGGCGTTACTTCTTGATAACTTTTTAGTGACAACAGTGCTCATTAAAATAACACTGTGATACAAAAGTTGACAAACATTTTTTGCAGGGGTTCTGATGCATAAACTCAGTTTTGTGGGAGTCCATGGAAGACGAAACTACCTTTTTTTCTTTGGGCACTTCGTTTTTTGATTTTATAACGGTAAATGTAATGAAAAACGGGTTTTCTTGGATTTTCAACTTTAAACGGGCATAACATATATTTTCCACAAATGATTTCTACAGCTTATTTTTTGTGCGTAAATATTGAGTAGAAAAATTCAAGTTGCAATCATACGCACTTCGGTACCAATCTTTTATAAAGGAAAGTATACAAAAAACCAAAAAGTTAAAACACAAAAAATGATATTTTTCAATCGATTTCTTTGGTTTTTCGCATTAGGGAAAGTAATTTGTTAACCGATTTTGAAAACCTATGGCTTTTTCGAAAGACATTATTCTCCCCTTTCAACAAAAAAAAAAAAAAATAACCTGCAGAAATCCGTAGTGTAAAAAATAAGTTATGCCCGTTTAAATTTGAAAATCCAAGAAAACCCGTTTTCACTACATTTACCGTTATAAAATCAAAAAACGAAGTGACCCAAAGAAACCAGAGGTATTTTCGTCTTCCATGGACTCGCACAAAACCGAATTTATGCATCAGAACCCCTGAAAATTTTTCGTGTAGCACAGTGTAATTAGCGTTTTTATAATATTTTTTCTTAAAAGCCGAAGTAAAACCGCGATAACTTTTGTCCGCAACAACCAAAAACAAGTAAGAACGGCGTTAAGTTCGGCCGGGCCGAACTTGTTATACCCTCCACCACAAGTTGTATTGAAGTAAAATGGAATAATTAGTTTCGTTTCGTGTATGAAGAAGACTTAATACTAAATTTCAGCAATTTCGGTAAAACAATGTGAGGCACCATTCTATGGCTGCTATTTCAAAACGTCGATCTATACCGACAAATTTCTGACGGAAAGTTTTTAGGCTCAAAGAAGACTAAATACCAAATTTCCTATATTTCGGTAAGAGAATGTGGCTAAAACTTAAAAAATACCAAAAATCAAGAAGTACGCTTCTATGGGGATATAGAAAGACGTGGACCTATACTGATAATACTCTTCTGGAATATTTTATAACTCTTGGAAGTCGAAATAACGAATTTCAGCCATTTCGGTTGGATATTGACGTCACAATCTTCAGTATTACGAAAATCGGTAGGTACCGTTTTATGGGGGCAATATCGAAACGTGGACCTATACCGACGAATTTTAGTCAGAAATGGGGCAATATGAAAGCGTGGACCAGTACAGACATATTTCTGGCGAACAGTTTTATATCACATTGAAGACTAAATACCGAATTTCAGCAATTTTGGTGGAATATTGAAGACACAATCTTCAAAATACGAAAAATCGGGAGGTACCTTTCCATGGGGGCTATATGAAGGCGTGGACCTATACCGATAAATTTAAAGGGGAAGTTTGAGTACCCCCAACGAAGTCTAAATATCAAATTTCAGCCATTTAGGTGGAATATTGAGGCCACAACGTTCAAAATACCGAAAATCGGGAGGAATCGTTCTATGAAGGCATGGACCGATACCGACAAAGTTCTGGGGGAAGGTTTTATACCACCAACGTAGACTAAGTACCAAATTTCAGCCATTTCGGTGTGATAATGAAGCTAAAACCTTCAAAATACCAAAAATCGGGAGGTACCGTTCTATGGGGGCTATATGAAGGTGTGGACCGATACCGACAAAATTTTTGGGGGAAAGTTTTATACCCCTAAAGAAGACTACTTACCAAATTTCAGCCATTTTGGTAGGATAATGAAGCTAAAGCCTTCAAAATACCGAAAAACGGGAGGAACCGTTCTATGGGGGCTATATGAAGGTGTGGACCGATACCGACAAAATTCTGGGGAAAAGTTTTATACCCCTAAAGAAGACTACGTACCAAATTTCAGCCATTTTGGTAGGATAATGAAGCTAAAACCTTCAAAATACCGAAAATCGGGAGGTACCGTTCTACCTCGAAATACCCAATACCGAAACGTGGACCGATATATCGCATTTTCAATACCAACCGTCCTGCAAGTAATAAAAACTTCTGTACCAAATTTTTACTCTCTATCTTTAAAATTGCGAGCTGTATCTTGATTTCAACAGACAGACAGACGGACGGACGGACATGGTTAAATCGACATAGAAATTTATGCTGATCAATAATATATATACTTTATAGGGTCTCCGACGAATATTTCGATGTGTTACAAACGGAATGTCAAATTTAATTATACCCTCCATATGGTGGAGGGTATAATAGTTTGCGAGTGTACTTGTACTGTGAAATTTTTTCTTAACCTATGCACACTGGTCGACTTTGTATGGAAACATCGGCCAAAAATACTTCCAGTGCAGATATCGATTTGAAACTTTGGTCGTATCACCATATTGGCGTAAAAATAACTATGTAACAAAATGGCCGCGACTGGTCCATTTTTTGGTATAGCTCCCATATAATATACCTCCCAAATTTTATATATTTTGCTAATTTTTATCACATTTCCCGACCGATTGTGGTATTTTCGTTGTCCAGTTATGAAAGCGTCGGAGCTAAGAAGTAAGCGGTTAATTAAGTCTGTATTTGTAGAAACACGAGAAATTTTTCGCGTATGATTTTGTCGAAACCTTTTTATGTCCTTGTTTCTGGATTCTGCAGCTTCCTCTGATAGTTCTCCAACTGATACCATATGTTAATATTGTAAGCTGAGACGTAATTTGCCGTTTCTTTGGTTCTAATCTGAAGGATGCGTGTAGAAAATACTCGAAAACCCAAATATGTGCATGCAGAGGTGACTACCCAAATTCATAACAGTCTGTTTGAACCTCTCTTTGTAAACTTGCTTCAATATTATTTATTTCCTTTGTTTTTGCATTACAAATGTAGCATTTTGCGACGACGTTCGTTGATGTAGCGCGAAAAGAAAAATTTTTTGAAAATGGAAAGAATTGGCATCACTTCCCATATACTCTCATAAGCATAAAGGCTGAAGGTATATGCATGTATTTTTTAACAAAAATATAATTTCAAGGTGCTTTGTGTGTGGTCTTTTTAATATTTGTATAGAAAAACAATATTTTAGTCATTCATAGGCAAAGGTTCATTCATTCCTGGACCAGGAAATCAGTTTTGAGGAAAAAGGCAATAAGTGATAACCCTAGTGCTCATATAGCACTTACTGTTCAATCTTCCATTATGTGAAGATAGCAAACATCAGCTGTGCTATTTCTTTTATTAATTATACATACTAATTCAATATAATTGAATTTAATTTAATACAATGTTATAAATTACGAAGCTCTTGACATTTATGAATTACATATTTACATATTAAAGACATAAAATAATATGTAAAGGGTGTTGTGTATGGGTTATACACATAACCCAACATACCAGTATATATGTATGTATGCATGTAGATGTGCATTTTACATACATATATCTTTCATCAAAATGTTTATTATGCGCAGTACTAAATAAATGATTTATAGATTTATTAACCAAATGTGACAGAGTGAATAAAAACAATGTCAAGAAAAATCACATAACAAAACCTTTCATAATACACCACACGACATGTGGTGTCATTCTCAATGAAACATAAAAATTGCTTTCCACTTTATGGGTATTTAACTTCTTAGATCGATGTTTGCCTCCACTTGGCTATTAATTCCTTAAATTGCTGCGTTAAGCACCATCTTTTGTTGTCTCGTGTTGGTCGAATATATCACTCGTGTAGGTCGTTGTTTTTATTGTCGAATAAATTTGTTTTCATTTTATTCTTCCTCTCAATAAATACGACAAAAAATCCCAAAAAAAAAAAAACAACTACAAGAACAAATGGAACATTCATCCATCCATCCTTTGTATTTCATTCATTTCATAATTCATAATCCATCTTTAACTCACGTAATCACATAAAATTATCGCTCTCATAAGAAATCGCCACCATTAAGAAAAATATTGTTGTTTTTGTTTTCGTTTCATTTTTTTGGTTAAGAGTATCTGCGTTTCTGTAGCCATCAAAGACAATTGAAATGATACCGAAAAAAAAGAACAGCAACAGCCTAAAATATGGGATTTTGTATACAATGTTGCATGATTTATGCTTGAAAGATGTTATTCTTAGTTGGTTGTTATATAAACAATTTAATGACTGAAACAGTACCATTTAAAGACATTGAAAAAATAATAACATGTTGGATCATGTCTGCCGTTTTCTTATGGCGTTGTACAATTTTCGGAGTATAATTTGTACATTGAATATTCATGCACAAACGCCATGTAGCAGACATTTTAAACAATTTTGTCATTTGTAACAATGTAGATAACTTTATACAGGCGAAAAAATACTTTGTACAACATGAAATATTTATTCAATCAGTATCAAAAATACATACTAATATATTTCTTAACATGAACTTCTGTCCCCTTTGAGTAAAATATTTTTTCATCTGGATCTTTTAATTTGTCTAATGATAAGTTGATTTCGACTTTCAAAGAACCATTATCTATCTTTATATATAGAAGAGTAGAGTAGTGAATGACTGACTCATCAACGCCAAACGAAACGGCTGTAGCTAGAATCTTGAAATTTGGTGTGAATGAAATACGTACCGGAAGGGTATGAAAAGTATTACACTTTGTATTGGGCAAACGAACGGAGTTGGAATTTGGAAATTTGGACAAAGGTCGAAGATGGAGTGTAAGTATAAAAGCAGTATAGAAACTTCATGAACAAGTATTCGAAAAACACTAAAACGTACTAATTTTGGTACCATTTGGTGTAATGTTAACGGAAAGAGACAACGTTTTGAAATTTGGAATGGGAATTAGGTATGACAAGTAAGAAAGTACCAGTCAGCTGTGCTGGCGGAGATATACCCTCAGCCTCTGTCAAAACAGAAGGACACACAAAACGTATATAAAATAATTTGATTTTGTATCGCGAGTTCGTTTCAAAATACGTGGAATCTGTAAGTGCCATAATGTGGGGCTATATCAAATCATTGACATATACAAACAAGTAAGCAAAGGCTATAGTCGGACAGGGCCGACCATACGATACCCTACACCACTACCCTGCGAGTTAGCTTTCAGCAAATTAAAGTTTCTTTTGGACAAATAAGCTCATTGTAAGAAATAAATTTTTGGAGTCTGCAACCTTATCACATTAAGTTTAAATAACAATATAATAATTTTTCCACAAACATCACAGAAGGGACAGGGCGTGCACCACGATTCATATTACAGCAATAGTATGGGGCCTACTGTTTATCGCCGAGTCCGAAAGGCATGTCTTAAAACACCACCTGTAGAGAAGTTGTACATGGTTGAAATACTCAGAAAATGTCGCCAACTTTACTGAGGGGTATTTAGCCATCGTTGGAAATTTGATGTTTGCTGGCCGGGAATCAAACGCCCGACCTTCAGCGTGCAAGGCGGGTGTGCAAACAATTGTACTATGGTGGCACCAATAAGTAATTTTAGAACGGACTGGACCTAATATAGGACCTGGACCTTCATATAGCTCCCATAGAACCGTATCTCCCGATACCCGGTATTTTGAAGGTTGTGGCCTCAATATCAAACTGAAGTGGCTGACATTTTGTATTCAGTCTTCGTTGGAAGTAAAAAAACTTTCCACCTGAAATTTGTCGCTATATGTCCACGTCTTCATATAGCTCCCATAACCAGAACCTACCGATTTTCTGTACTTTGAAGGTTATGGTCTCAATATCCCTCCGAATTGGCTAAAATTTGGAATTAAGTCTTCATTGGGGGTATTCAACTTTCCATCTGAAATTTGTCGGTATAGGTCTAAGCGTTCATATAGCTCCCATACAACGAAAGCTCACCATTTTCGACATTTTGAAGATTGTGGCTCTGGTTAGAGATTTCTCTATTTTATTGACTTGTCTGAAGTGAATTTCAAACAGAAAAATGTACACATAAATATTTTAGAAGATATTATTGAAATATATGTAGCACACGAAAATATGTGAAATACAGAAATTTTCCATATGCAAAAATAATATTTGCATATGCATAATTTATACATTTCGCATATTTTTGCATATGTGATATATTTCGATTGGAATTTAATTAGAAGCCAAAAATATGCAAGTTTTACAAAAATAGGTGTTGCATAAAATTCCGCTGTCGACATATCATTGAGCTGATATTAATAGGGGTGCTCTGATTGATATGAGAGAAGGCTCCCTTGTCCCTACTGGGATGTTTGTGGAACAATTATATACAGTACATTTTAAGAAATATTCTTAAATTTGAAAATTGGCGTTGTTTAGCAATTTCTGCTACATCTTTAAATTTTGAACAATTGGACAGGTTCCACGCAATTTGTAAGAACTGGGAATTTGTCTGTCATGATAGAGGAAATTTGTAGCATGGGAGGAAGATGTGGTTCTCTTCACAAAACTCATTATATCTTAGGTAGTAGGTCCGTTACCAAGCACACATATTATTGCAATTTTCATTAGAGGAAAGATCGGTAGTTAATTGTTCATATATAGGCGACTTTGCCGGTATATGGCCTCCAGGGATTCAAATATGGACCAAAAATAAAATGTTTTTATTTAGCATACAAAAGTAATGGTCCATTGCACCCGCTAAATAATATCAGGTCATCATCAAAAATTGTAGGCATCTTCTTCGACTTAAGCCCCTACCTCGTGCAAAATTTCGTGACTATTGATCTATAATTGCGACCTCTAGTATGATTTTGATTACATTACAAGCAAAACACTCGATATATTAGGCTGTAACTCTGTTATCTGACTACATAAATCAACATTATTGGCATTAATTGAAAGGGCAAGGGTTGTCCTTCCAAATATTATTTATATGGGCGGAATGTGTGGTCCAGGAATAAAGATATTACCGGTATATTAAAAATTTTCACAATTTTCACACAAAAGTTGTGGTCCATTTAACCCTCTAAACATCATCCGATCACCATCTCAAATTGCAAGCTTCTTCTTTGTCATATAATCTTACATTATTTAAAATTTCGAGGCGATATAGTCCGAATTGCGACATACAGAGCCGCTACAAAATCGGATAAAAATTTAGTTTTTGGTCCATTTCACCCGCTTAATATTTCTCGATCATCACCAATAAGAATAGGGATCTATTCTGATCTGAACCCGACCTCCATACAAAATTTCGTGACGATCGGTCCATAATTGCGGCCTGGAGCGTGTTTACAATTTATAATGGACAGACGGACGGACGGACGGACGGACAGACACACATCTCAAAATCGCTTTATCTCGTCGAGATATGAAGATTGGTATACCACATTGGGGGTCTCCGACGAATATTTCGCGGTGTTACATGAATTTTTACCAAAACAAACTTATAATACCCTTTTCCACATTGTGGTATAGGGTATAAAAAATGGTAAGCAAACTTCTGATTCAGAGGGAACTAAAATATTAGTTATGTTAAACTAAGTTTGGAAGAAATTTTTAAAAAAAGCTTGAGAGTTATTCGCCACGCTAGCCATTTTAGTATGTGCCGGCAGGCCTTTTTGAAGCTTTTGGGCCATTATCTCAGGAAGTATGGACTTACCTGAAAAAAACTTTTACCGTTAAAATAGCTACCGTAAAAACAACCTTCTGCAAAATGCACTTTTTCCAAAATTTTGTGTGAAATGTACCCCCAACCTGATACATGACTGGATGAAATAATATGATGCGCAAAGTTTGGTACAATCGGAAACTCCCTGCGAGGGCTATCTTGCGGATATACCATTGTATTTTGTACCGTCAGGGTTTCTTGGAGCTTTTAGACCATTATCTCAGGAAGTATGTACTTGACCCAGAAATTGTACTGAATTTTGTGTTCGATGTAGGAGTGACACGGTGCTCCAGAACCAACTTTAAATGAAAGCTGCTTACACCTGGAAAGTTTTTTGGGGATTCTGAAACAGCAATGTTCATAGATGAAAAAAATCCAAAAACAAGAAAAATCGATGGAGGGATTTGAAATAAATCTCGGTCACAGTTCACATTTTTAGGTTTATTTTAGGTTTTCACGATTTTGCTTGGAAACCGCGAGTCCTACCGAAATGGGATTAGAGAAAATATTGTAGCTGCGAAAATTGCCTACAAGGTTAACTTTTTTGATGCATAGGCTTATCAGTTTTGAGATATAGAAGTTCAGGTCACATTTGCTTGAAAACGGTAAGTCTTATCGAAATGGGACTAGAGAAAATCTTATAGCTGTGAAAATTCTCTACTAGATTGGCTTTCGTTAGTTTTTCCTAGGTTGTACCATATTTTACATATATAAGTTTAAGTTGGGAAATTGCAGTCACGACATTTTATTCAAAAAGCGCTCCGTCGATTTTTTTAAAAATCCGCAAAAATTTCCCAGGAGTAAGCGGCTTTCAATTTAAAGCTGCTTCAAGAGCACCGTGGTGGACCAATATAGTCCATACATGAACCCGATGTATATTTGGAAGGAATAATACGATGTGCAAAGTTTGGACTGAATCGATTGCTCCCTTCGAGAGTTATCGTTGTGTGGGTGGTACCCGAAGGAGTGGACTGATATAGTCCATATTCGAACCCGATATATATCTTGAAGGAATAATACGATGTGCAAAGTTAGGACTCAATCGATTGCTTCCTTCGAGAGTTATCGTAAACACCATTTTACAGAAAAATTTGAACTTTGAATGAGTTGGCCGATATGGTCCATCCTTGAACATAAACTATGTTGGGTCAAAATATTACGAAATGCAAATTTTGGTAGATCCGTTCGAGAGTTATCTTGCGCACCAGCCAGCCAGACAGACGAACAGGTATACATACGGACGGACAGGGCTAAATCGACTCCAAATTGTTTCAAACGGATTTCGTCCAAACATATTTGGAGTTTAAATCCATTACTTCGATGAGACACATATTTGGTCGTATCAAAGTGTATATCACAAATGTTGTCAAATATTTCATATTCCATTTCAAAAAAAAATGTTAAATTTTTTTTCCGCACTACATCAAAGGTTTTTGGTACACAGGTTAAGAAACATATTCCCAGTACGAATCCGCTCGCGAGCCAGTTTTTTGTTGATGAGGACAAAAGTTATGACGGTTTTATTTTCGTTTTAAAGAAAAAATTATTATAAAAACGCTAATTATTTTACCGCGAGCAATTGCTACTAAAAAGTTATCTGGAAGTGGCTTGAGTTAGTAGATTGCATAATATTTGTTAAATGTTACTCAGTACTCGCGAAATGTATAATAAATTGATAAATTATTGAATTTAAGTCAACATTTTTCAAAATAAAGGTCCATTTACCCGCTATAAAATTACGAAAAAAATTTGTATGGAAGCAAAACTTCACGGCGAATCAAATGAGACTAAAATCATACAGATTGGTATTAAAGTTTCGATGTCACAGCCAAAATAAACACATATTTTGGTTAAAAAATAAATTTTTTTTTGAAAAAATATTTTTTCACATTCATTATGTAAAATTTTGGAAAAATCTATAGGAATACTTAGTTCATTTTGTTTAAATCTCCCATTAAAATATACGGATTTTGCTTTATAGACATTCAAAAGCTTTCCTATTGAAGAAGATGAATGGGTGGCTGAGGATATATCTCAAGGCTTCTGAAATCAAGGGCACAGAACCCATTTTAATTTATATGCATTTTAAAATACGTGTAAATCGCGTAATTATCAAAATCATTTTGTCCGCATGTGATTTTCATGTACAGCAAGACCATATCTTTGAATTTGTATACATATATTTTTGGAAATTTAATTTGAAGGCTAAGATGTAGCATCGCCTGCATCAAATCACTAAAAAACCTATAAAATATCGCTAATTTGCGCAAAGTGATTACAATTTTTGTCCGCATCCGATTTCAATGTCCACCATGAAAATCTACATCGATATATATCTATTTCAAAGCGATTAATCAAGAACCGTGGATGTAGCATCCCACACAATTTTTTGGGATAAAATGAATGTGGCTCCCTTAGCATTGAAGTTTTCAAATCTCTGTTTCCGCTAAAACGAAGATGCTGTACAGTTGTTTCATTGCAGTGGAAACGAACCACAGAAAACGCGATAAAATACGCGATATTTTCAAAAACATCTTTAGGTGATTTTTCTACTAAAAAGTTATCTGGAAGTGGCTTGAGTTAGTAGATTGCATAATATTTGTTAAATGTTACTCAGTACTCGCGAAATGTATAATAAATTGATAAATTATTGAATTTAAGTCAACATTTTTCAAAATAAAGGTCCATTTACCCGCTATAAAATTACGAAAAAAATTTGTATGGAAGCAAAACTTCACGGCGAATCAAATGAGACTAAAATCATACAGATTGGTATTAAAGTTTCGATGTCACAGCCAAAATAAACACATATTTTGGTTAAAAAATAAATTTTTTTTTGAAAAAATATTTTTTCACATTCATTATGTAAAATTTTGGAAAAATCTATAGGAATACTTAGTTCATTTTGTTTAAATCTCCCATTAAAATATACGGATTTTGCTTTATAGACATTCAAAAGCTTTCCTATTGAAGAAGATGAATGGGTGGCTGAGGATATATCTCAAGGCTTCTGAAATCAAGGGCACAGAACCCATTTTAATTTATATGCATTTTAAAATACGTGTAAATCGCGTAATTATCAAAATCATTTTGTCCGCATGTGATTTTCATGTACAGCAAGACCATATCTTTGAATTTGTATACATATATTTTTGGAAATTTAATTTGAAGGCTAAGATGTAGCATCGCCTGCATCAAATCACTAAAAAACCTATAAAATATCGCTAATTTGCGCAAAGTGATTACAATTTTTGTCCGCATCCGATTTCAATGTCCACCATGAAAATCTACATCGATATATATCTATTTCAAAGCGATTAATCAAGAACCGTGGATGTAGCATCCCACACAATTTTTTGGGATAAAATGAATGTGGCTCCCTTAGCATTGAAGTTTTCAAATCTCTGTTTCCGCTAAAACGAAGATGCTGTACAGTTGTTTCATTGCAGTGGAAACGAACCACAGAAAACGCGATAAAATACGCGATATTTTCAAAAACATCTTTAGGTGATTTTTCTACTTTGGAATTTCTCGTAACTCGCGTTTTAGTAGATGGGTTTTCGCGGGGAATGATTTATTGGATCCGGAACGTAAAAAACTAAATTGTGCAATCAAGTACGAGGAATTCGAATGACAATTGTAGAAATTTGGACCGAAAAATATGATTTTTAGAAAAATGTTCGCACAAAATTTCCGTATTTAGATGCAGATTTCTATGAAGCTGTGTAGAGTACATTTACGACACATATATCAAATAACTCAGAATCGCGAGTTCTACAATCCTTTATACGATTTTTTTAAAAAACCTGTTTGCGGAATGAAATTAGAAGAAAATTGTTTGTTTTGTTTATTGTTGAAGATTCAATCTCATTTTCGATTGTTTGAGTGGAGTATTCCCCCATTGGCTCAACTTCATTTATTACCCTCTATTACAGAGAGTAATGTTTTTCAAAACGAACTGGCAGTGTTGCAAAATTTTACTGATCGCTACCAATATCATGATTTCATCCCGGCGAAGGGAATTATCAATTGGCTTCTCAGTTTTTGAAATGATGCCTTTTTAGCGAAAACCCGAACTCTTTAAGTGTCTAGTATTCTCATATGAATGAGAATCACACTCACTTTTCGGCTTTTCCAAAGAAACACCAAAATCAAAATATTTTGCAACATGTCAGCACGTATCAACTAAGAATTCTTCGAATTCTGTGAGTTGAAAAGAACACCAACACAGTTGCCTGTGAGGTTGTTATTGGAATTTTGTTTTTTGTTTTTAACAAAGCTCCATTCATTCGCCCGTGCCTCGGCTGTTTTTTGTTTGTTTTGTTTATTGTTGAAGATTCAATTTCATTTTCGATTGTTTGAGTGGAGTATTCCCCCATTGGCTCAACTTCATTTATTACCCTCTATTACAGAGAGTAATGTTTTTCAAAACGAACTGACAGTGTTGCAAAATTTTACTGATCGCTACCAATATCATTATTTCATCCCAGCGAAGGGAATTATCAATTGGCTTCTCAGTTTTTGAAATGATGCCTTTTTAGCGAAAACCCGAACTCTTTAAGTGTCTAGTATTCTCATATGAATGAGAATCACACTCACTTTTCGGCTTTTCCAAAGAAACACCAAAATCAAGAAGAAAATGTCAAAAAACACTGTAAATCTGGCTTCAAAGTGTCAGCATAATTTAACGGTAAAAGCAAATCAATCACGCAAATTAACTTTTGATGCCAATGTTTTTTCCACGTCCTAAAACAGCCTCTTTATCCTAAAGTCTTATGGTATAAAAAGTAGGATTGATGTAAGGAGATTTTTATAGAGTTATACACTTTTATGGTCACTATTAGTGCATAGGCTAGAAATATAGTGGTGGTTTTGCAACTTCGAAAAGTGCTAAATGGTACGATATTTTGTACGTTCAGGTATTGGCTAAACAGATAGGGTTGAAATTCCGAATATTGATACTGTTGGTTTTTGGGGTTAAGATATAGAAGAAGTTTAGCATATACGTAATAATACTAAATCTGCTTCCGTTTGGTATTGGTTAAACGGGGCTGGAAGTGTTGAGTAGATATACGTTGACTGCTCCCCGTTGACATCTTCATCGATGACTGTCACTTGTAGTTCATTCGGTACCATGGGCTTTCTGGTTTTCTTGTTATCACTGATACCTCGTGGTTCAGGTTACCTATCCTGCCTATCCCTGCTTCGATTATTTTGGTAGTAGGTTTTGGCTAATTCTATTGGCATCGAAGGGTTGGTTTTGGAAGGTATTACACGTTTATGTATAGTGACCGATTCCAAGTCAGGCCCAGCTTTCTGCTTCATTGACTTAACCAGGGGCTGATTCATCCCCTTTGACTTAACATTTTTTGACTATGAGGCGAGAGATTCTCTATAAATAGGATGTTGTTGGCGAAGAAGGTGAATCATTCGTGGTCGATAGTAGCAGAATTCCGACCACAAACTGTCCCAAAATTCTAGGGGTCACATTTGACAGCACATTCACGTCGTCCGCGCATGTCACAGTTATCTGCGACAAACTGAAAAGTAGGAACAAGGTCCTCAAATCCCTAAACTGCAACACTTGTTGACCACATATGTATAACGCGATTGGTCGGTCTGTGGTGAGCTATGCGCCGCCAGTGTGGTCCGCGAGTTTATGTGATACACTGCTGCCCTGAGAACCGAAACAGGATGCCTCCTGATGTCTTCAGTGGACCACCTACATGAGGAGGCAATGATTTTTACAGCACAGTAACACAATTAGATGCTTTTGTTGCAGTACTTGCTTGGGTGTTACCGTGAGAACCATCACAATCACCATTTGGTGATTAGGCACGACACACCAAAGCACATCAAAAAGAATCTTCACGTTCTAGAGAACCCCCAAATCAACAATCATATCAATCAGGTTTAAACAGCATTCACACGGACGCAGTTGCTAAGGCCATAAGTAACTGTAGTGTGAATAAAGTCCTCGGAGTACATTCTCCTTCTATCGCAGCTGAGGAGCGTCAGCTGCCGCGACAAACCAGAATAGTTTGGCTCAACTGTGCTCGGGATATTGCAGTCGCTAAATTCTTATGGGGCAAAGATCGATCGCACCGTGCAAAACATCTGCCCAGCATACGGCATGGGCCCGCACAGCACACTGCCAAACCAACTCATTTAACTCCAGTGGATCTGTGGTTAATTCCCATCGAAGCAACCACATTCCTAAAACTGGAGATATACCCAGAGCCAGATTGCGCAATAGAACTAACACACAAACAAACAATAATAAACACTGTTCCAACAACAACATCCTTTAGGGACTATAAGGGTCGATGTTGACATTGAACTCAACTTGACCTCCTTGATCATTGGGAGGGCAAGTGAGGGTACGTCCCTTCGAAATTGCTCACGGCCTTGAGATTAATTTGAACTGTCTCATCGAGATGGCTAGGAGGTATCGGCCGATGAGTGAGTGCATCGACCTACGGTACGTTTTTTTCTCCTTAGCTAGTTGAGGCGGTGGGAACATTTTCGGCCAAAAATTTGTTCTTTGGACGGCTTCTTCTATTGACTTCAATCGATTGACGCTCCTTACATGTGTTCAACGGTACTAGTTTCAACGGGTTGGCTGTCTTCACTTACTTCGAAGTCAATTTATCGACGACTACAATAGCTGGAACGACTGTGGTATCGGGTTCACCACCATCGCATAGCCCTCCAGTACCATCATGGAAAGAACTTGATAAATAAGTCTATACTAAGTTAATACACTTTCGCCTCACATACCGGGGATCTCTAATTCCTAGGAGATCACTCACTACGTGTATAACATTTTGTCGGTCACAATTTCACCCGCACACAATTATAGAATATGGAGAGTTGTGTCATAAAAAATATGAAAAAAATCTAATTTTTTGACAAAACTCTATGTGATACATCACTACCCCTGTGCATAAGCTTTTCACTTAAACATTTCTGTAAACATTTCTTTAAGGAGATACTAAAGTTTTCACAACCAAATTTGGTAACATAACTAAAAAATCTGCTACAAAATAAACAAGTTAAAAAGGGTCAAGTTTGGCCGGGCAGATCTTTTTATACCCTCCACCACGAAATATTCTAAGCTAATATGGAATTATTAGTTTTCTTTCTGTTGCGAAAGTACCTATGCACACAATTTTAGCTGGAGAAGTCACTTGACCAATAGGAACCCTAAATGCCAAATTATAGTCAATTCTACCAGAACACGTAGCTAACAACTTCAAAATACCGGAAATCGGACGGTACCGTCATATGGGAGCTACGTGGACCTATGC
Source organism: Musca autumnalis (assembly GCF_047663935.1). NCBI lineage: Eukaryota > Metazoa > Arthropoda > Insecta > Diptera > Muscidae > Musca > Musca autumnalis. Next base: position 177,444,842 of record NW_027411977.1, on the reverse strand, counting down.
CCATAATTTCTGGTGCAGAAGTTTCTTGGTCATTGGAAACCCTAAATGTCAAATTATTTCTGTCTGAAAATGTAGCTAAAAGCGTCAAAATAAGCGAAATCGAATGGTACCGCTATATAGGGGCTGTACCAAAGCGTGGACCTATGACCATAACTGTTGGTCGAGAAGTTTCTTGATCACTAAGAACCCTAAATGCCAAACTATAGCTAATTCGGCCAGAACATGTAGCAAAAATACCAGAAATCGGGCGGTACCGCTATATGGGGGCTATAAGAAAACGTGGACCTATATCCATAATTTTTGGTGGATAAGTTTCTTGCTCACTGGGAACCCTAAATGTCAAATTGTAGCTAATCCGGTCTGAAAATGTGGCTAAAAGCGTCGATATAACTAAAATCGGGCGGTACCGTTATATGGGGGCTATACCAAAACGTGAACCTATATCCATAATTTTTAGTGGAGAATTGTCTTGATACATGGGAACACCAAATGTCAAATTATAGCTATATTATGGTGGAGGGTATAAAAAAATACCTTGTCTTAAATTCAATACTCACCCGGAGTTGGGAATTATGTCCGCACGAAAAAGGAACAAATCAAACTTTTTCTTTATAGGATGTGCCGATTACTCGGAAACTTTCGAAAAAAAGTTGGAGGATATCGACAAAAATGGGATTCAGAGCCCTCAAAAAAAATTATAGATATATTCTAATACCAAAATGTGGCCTTTACGGTATATTTGAAAATTAAAAATGGTTTGATTCTTATTTTTTCCACTTTTTATTATTTTAATATTCATTGTGTGAAAAACAAAAACTTTTTGTCAGTGTACACACTATATCAAAAAAGGAACTAAAATCAAGCATAACCTAATAAATCTGAAATATTCTGATACAATATTTTTGTGTTTCTACAACTACAGCTTCAACACAAACATCCACCACAACGACCACATACACGCCTGTTTTGGCCTTACCCTGCCTGCCAGACAAGACCAACCTAGATGAGACGGACGATTCGTTATAAATGTATAAAACGTGATGTATCTTTGGGCAACTTTCAACAATCAGACGATAAAGAAACACGGATATTAAACGGAGATGATCATTATTTTGGGCTGGCGGCTGGTTGCATGTACAACGAATGGAGGGCGAAGAAAATGCAATTGGTTTCGTCTAATGGCATTGCCATAATACTTATCATGATGATAAGAATACAGAAGGTATGTGGCATGCAGCTGAATGTATAGTAGTATGGATGCAAAAGGCATTAACAGAAAAATAAGCAGTTCGATCAATAAAAACGCATTGATTGATATTTTCAACGGTTGGCTTTTTTCTTTTTCGATTGACTTTTGTTGTTTTTGCCTTCAATGTTTCAGACACACAATAATTCGAAAATAAGCCATGAAGTAATTTCAGACTATAATAAGAAAATAAATGCTTCGAACGAATGAAAAACATGTTTTATTTTAGCGAAATTATGGGAATGTTGCACGAAATGTTTTTAATTAAAATGAAAATTATCTGCAGATTTTTGCTAGGAAATAAGAAAAATAAATATTTTCAGTTATATAATCAACAAGGAGTTCTGTCTTATTATTACATTTATTAAAAATAGGTGACGTAGAGGATGAAAGGTACCGTGGTGTCAACTGGGGTAGCTGCCTTTGACAACCGTTAAAGGAAGTGAGTTAAAATGTGCCGTGCGTTCACCTAGAAGAACGTTAAAAACTTGGGTTTGGGTGACGGGTTAGTAACCTTGCCCTAGAAAAAAGCAGCTAACTATGAAAAAACAAATGAGAAGAAAAACAAATCCCTCTAAATTTGACGACCCATGCAAACGTTTTAATGATCTGCGAATCTGCACCTGGAATGTTCGCACTCTTTATAGAGAAGGTGCAGTTTGCGCATTGGCAGATGTACTTGAAAAGTATAAGGCCGACATTACTGCCATACAAGAAATACGATGGAATGGGGAAAGCGTCACAACAACACCTAAAGGTGACGCACTGTATTATAGCTGCCATGACGCAAAGCATGAGTTTGGTTGCGGATTTGTAGTTGGTCGAAGGTTAACATTTGGATACGGATAAAGGCTAAATTCTTCAACATAAGCGTTCATGCCCCAACCGAAGACAAGGACGAAGATACCAATGATATATTCTATGAGCGCTTAGAAGAAACATATGTCCGTTGTCCTGCATATGACGTTAAAACTATTCTAGGCTATTTTAATGCCAAAAATGGAAAGGAGAAAATATTTGGCCCAACAGTCGGGAAATTCAGTTTCCATAGTGAAACATCTAACAATGGAATGAGGCTGATAGACTTCGCAGCGGCAAAAAACATGGTAGTTAGCAGTACCAGATTTTAGCATCTCGATATTCATAAGGGTACCTGGCTGTCGCCAGATCAAAGAACAAGAAATCAAATTGACCACGTTGTGATAAATGGAAGACATTCATCGAGCATGTGTACGATCAATCCGAGGTGCAAACATAGACTCAGACCACTACCTTGTTGCAGCAAAGTACGAACATACACAACACGGAAGTTGGACATGGTAAGCTGCAATCACAACAAAAGAACTTCTCGTCGCGATAACATAACAGCACAATGGCAAAATATTTTTTTCACTCCATGCAAACAGCCGCAAAATCAGTACTTGTATACGAAAGACCTCCACTAAGGAATCCATGGTATGACCAGGAGTGTCGTGCTGCTACCGAAGAAAAAAATACGGCATATAGTGCTACATTACAATCCGTAGCAACGCGTAGCGCACGAGAGAGATATCGGGAGAAAAGGAGAGAGGAGAAACGTCTTTTCCGCAGGAAAGAGAGGGAGAGATGGAAAAGCGGGATTGTGAACAAATCGAGATGTACAGGAGCTAGAATGAAGTCCGAAAATTCCACCAAAGAGTGAAACATCAAACCGATGGCTTTGGTACAGGCACATCCTCCCGTAGAGACCAACAAGGTAATTTGGTAACTGATACAGATAGTGTGCTAAGGATATGGAAAGAGCATTTTTTCAAACCTGTTGGTATCCAATAGCAGCAAAGACGACGAAGATACCACAGATCCAATCCCAGCAGATGGCATTGAATGTATTCCGCCCAGCCAAGATGAGGTAAAGACAGCAATAAACCGGCTGAAGAATAATAAGGCAGCAGGTGCCGACCAGTCGAGCTGTTCAAAACCGGAGGCGACACGCTGGTAAGGTGTATGCATCAGCTAGTTAACACCATCTGGGAGGAAAAACGTGTACCCGATGATTGGAACCGGAGCATCCTGTTTCCCGTCCACAAGAAAGGAGATAATACTGTATGCTCCAACTACAGGGGCATAAGTCTTCTCCCTATTGCCTACAAGATAGATAAGGTTAACGAAATAATTGGGCCATACTAATGCGGCTTTAAACCTGGCAAGTCCACCATTGACCAGATATGAACCCTGCGGCAAATCCTGGAGAAGACCCAAGAGATGCCGATCGACACCTACCATCTTTTTGTCGATTTTAAAGCAGCCTTCGCAGCCCTCTATGTTCAAAGGTATTCCAAGCCATGTCTGAATTCGGTATCCCAGCAAAGCTCATTCGGCTTTGTAAAATGACTTTAACTGACACTCGATCCTGAGATAAAATAGGAAAGAACCTTTTCAAGGAGTTTTGTACCAAAAGAGGTTTCAGGCAAGTAGACAGCCTTTGTGCGATTTATTCAACATCCTGCTGGAAAAGGTTATACGAGTGGCCGATCAGTGATACCTTTATGAAGGTCGAAGGAGAATCTGCTAAAGTGGGTCTGGCTGTAAACGGCGAGAAGACCAAGTTGATGGTATCGACGTGCAATGCGTCCATTGACCTCGGACCAACTGTTATACTTTTAAGGTAGTAAAAGACTTCGTCTACCTAGGTACCGCCGTAAATACAACAAATAACATCAGTTGTGAAATAAAAAAAGAAGAATTGTATTGACCAAAAGATGCTACTTTGGTTTAAGTAAGCAGTTTAAAAACAAAGCCACATCTCGTGAAACAAAAATAATGCTTTATAAAACACTGATACTACCCGTGCTGAAGCCTGGGTACTTCGGATCAATCCTTCTATACATACATACATACAAACATATACACATACATACATACATACATACATACATACATACATACATACATACATACATACATACATACATACATACATACATACATACATACATACATACATACATAATCCCAGCAACAATTCGTATCCGTTAGTCATTACCCAGCTAACAATTTTTTCCGATTTTTTTCCGAATTCGGAACGAAACTCTGCACAAGTATGCGATTCTGATGTCGAATTCGTTCAGAAATCGGAACAAAATTGTGTGAAGTTGCCCACGAATTCGGAAAGTTTTATCGGAAAAAAATTGGAAGGAATATTAGAGTTTCTTTCCGAATTCTGAACGAATTCGCAAAAAAACTCGAATGAAAAAAAGGGAAATTTTAAGGGAATTTTCGATTATCTGCACAATTTCGGAAAAAAACTCGGAAGGAACATTCGAAAATCGGAAAAAATTCGGAAGATTATCGGATGTTTGATCCGATATTCGGAAAAAAAATCGGAAAATTATCGGATGTTTGATGCGATATTCGGAAAAAATCGGAAGATTATCGGATGTTTGATCCGATATTCGGAAAAAAATCGGAAGATTATCGGATGTTTGATCCGATATTCGGAAAAAAAATCGGAAGATTGTCGGATATTTTATCTGATATATGGAAAAAAATCTGAATATTTTCGTAAGGTTTTATCCGAAAATCGAAAAAAATTCCGGTGATTTATATTTCGGAAAATGTTCGGATGTTTAATGCGAATTTTTTTATTCTTTATTTCATCATCTTCACAAGTTTGATTTAATAGTATTCATTGCTGCTGCCCGCTGATATTGTGTGTTTGCAAAATTATAAAACACAACTTTTCCTAATAAAGTTTCCATATGTCATCACGATGTTGTTCTTTATTTGGAGTATCTAAAATAGAATTAACAATATTTGTTATTATAAACAGCTTTTTACAAAATGTGTATGCAAACTTCCAATTTTAATTTGTTTTAAAACACACAATAATTTGTTCCGCTACGTCTTACTCACTTAACTGCTGCGAAATAACTAAAAACAAGGTACAGCATGCAAACAAAGCAAAGAAATTTCCCTTGCCGCTGGCGTTGTTTGTATACAATCAACTCTCAACCAGAGTTCGGGATTTTTGCTCGCGAGAAAAATACACAGATCAAAAATTCTTTCAGATTATGTGCAGAGTACTCGGAAACTAATCGGAAAGAAAACAAATCAAAATTTCCCTTCCGAGATTGTGCAGAGCACTCGGAAAATAATCGGAAAGAAAGGTTACGAAATCTCGGAAAAAAATCTGATATCAGAGCCATCGGCAAAAATTGTTGGCTGGGTATGTAACTCATTATAAAATAATGTAATTAAAAATAACTATTTATATTACTAATTACTAAGGCATGAGTACGGTGGCACGCGAGCTTTTTGTTGGCAAAATAAAGAACAAATGGTGGTGCACATGTTAGCGTTTAAACAACCCTTAATGTTCGTACGCGTGGCCGAGTGAGTATGGTGTTCGGCTACAAATCAGAAGTTCGCATGATCAAATCCAGCAGAAATCGAAATAAAATAAAAATAAGAAGTGTGTTGAGAATGAAAACGAGTTTAACCTCAACTCTTCTAAAATTACATTTTTTAGCTTATTTTTCAACTTCTATATGCCACAGAATAACTAACTAGTTATTCTAGTGGTCATAGACATTCAGTACGACATGTCCTTGTTTAAATAACCGATAGGGGGTTTTGTAAGTAGTTACGATTACCAAAAAGTACAATAAAACCCCATTATTTTGTAGGGATTATTTGCTGGCAGGTAATGTTTTGGAACCAAGAAACGAATTTGTTTTATTAATTTATGAAAAATTACAAATAATTGTGACGCAAAATTATTTGTTAATTGACATTTCGGGTTCTGATTTTGTGAAAAATCTTGTATCAAAAATATCAATATTGTCATATAAATACATTTTAAAAAAATTAATCATTTCCCTTAAAACATCTAAACATCTTCTATGGTAAGATTTACACCACTTCAGGCACATAGCAACAGGCCAGCCCGCATGCAACTTTTTCCTTCATTTCATTATCACTTTTTTGTATTTCTTCAATTTAAGTTCAAACGTGACTGCACACATGTTCGGCGACAATGTCCCATATATGAAAATTTTTTCGCAACATCTGGTTATGGTTATATTCTTTCAAAGTAGAGTAGTCCAATAGGTTCTCACTTTATCTCTAGTGCAAATTAATGTTAATAAATTGCACTAATGGATTGTTTCCGTTTGAGACCCTAGACCACGACTGACAAATATTAAATTTGCAAAGAAAATGAAACTATAAATATTTAATTTTAGATATGACAAGATTTGAGAAATCTCTGGCGACAGACACATATTTAATTATGACTTGGCATATAATTAAATTTATGTTTTGTTTTTTTTTTACATTTGATTCGAGCCTAGTGTTAATTTTGTCTGATTTGGTTAATTATTAAGCCAACACCAATAACCTAATTAGCACATTTAAAAATAGGTAATAAATTTGTCTCGAAGAAATAAATCACGCAATCTTTGATTAGTAATCATTTAATAATAAATTAATAAAGCCTAAGGAGTTGTAGACGAAAATATATGTACTTCATGTCACGATCTTACTAATGAGAAAATTTATTCGACAGTTTTATATTCCAATTTTCTCTTTTTTAACTTAGTTCACATTAGTGTTTGATAAAGTTGTGATTGGGTCGAATTTACGATTAGTTGGCACGAATGTCTTAATTGACTTTTTATAGATGTTCAGGATGTCGTTGCACTACATAAATTCCCTTTGCCTGCAGTATATGTTCAAACAAAATGATTTGTATACTTAAAGGCACTATTGACAAGATGCACATTTTTTGTCCTTTATTCATTTTTTTTTTTTTTCAAACAATAAAGAAGACTAAATACCAAATTTTAGCCTTCAAAATATCTAAAATCGGGAGGTACCGTGGACCGATATAGCCCATTTTCAATACCAATGGGAGTAATAGAAACTTCTGTACTAAAGTATATGGTTCTATCTTAAATATTGCGAGCTGTATCTTGATTTCAACTGAGGGACGGACAGACGAACATGGTTATGTGGACTTAAAATAGCGTGCTAATCAAGAATACATATTAAAATTTCATATTTTTCAGTGGTGAGAAAAAACTGATACATTACTACCCAGCAAAAAATGTCATTACCAAGTAATGACTTTATTCAGCAAATTTGTGCAGTAGAAACTAATTACAAATTGACCGTAAAAGTCATTATTTTTATGTCATAAGAAGGAAATACTTTCTTAAATATGTTTTAAGTACATATTTAACCACATACCGGTGGTCGAAAAAAAAAAATAAAAAGCATATGTTCTTTTTTTAGAACAATTGAGGTGAAATTATATTAAAATTCAACACTCCACTTTTTTTGTTTTTTTTTCTTTTCTTTCGCTCTCTACTGGTTTCGAACACACGAACTTCTGACTTGTAGCCAAACACACTACACACTAGGCCACTCGTACAAACAGTTAGGGTTTTTAAAACACATCCATGTACATTAGGACTGTTCAAAGGGCGCCTTTCTGCTGTCGGTGTATGTCAATTTTCTCACTCACACAATTAAAAAAGAGAGCTTTTGTTTTTGAAATTATAATTTTAAATACACATTTTTTTCTATGGCATAAGACAACCCAGCATACTAAAGTTACTTGAGATGATATTACAAACAAGTTTTAAACTGCATGTGTAATAACTAGAAAATGATCTAAACAGTATCCCATGGAAAATATTTAATGTGTACGCTTATTGTAGGCTTCCCCTGTAGAAGCAGAACATTTTTATAAATATTTTTTGTTTTGGCTTTTATAAAATTGCACAAAATGGTATGTTGGGATACTATGGGAAATATTCGTATTTTCAAACAAACACAATCTCAAAATATGTATGTATGTAGTTGTGTGCACAGGCCTAATGTACATCAACATTTTTCGTAGTTTTGTGAACAAAAAATTCCGATGCCGGCGAGCTTTGAACACACAACTCTAGGATTTGTAGTCGGACACACTAGCTCTATGAAACCGTACTCATTACTTAGTAAGTAAGTAGTAAGTAAGGAAGTAATTAGTTATGTGTAAACCATTATATATGTTCTGCCTGATAATGCGGAGTGTAATGAGCACTCATTACTCGGTAATGCATGAAGTAATGATATGTGCTTACCAAATTTTTGCTGGGTAGTACCTCTGAAGACATGCAGAGTAACATAACGGTATTTTTTGACGAAAGAGTAGACAAGTTGAGCATTATGTAACATTATACCCTCCACCATAATATGGAGGGTATAATTAAATTTGTCATTCCGTTTGTAACACATCGTAATATTCATCGGAGACCCTACAAAGTATATATATATTCTTGATGAGGGTAAAATTCTAAGTCGATATAATCATGACCGTCTGTTGAAATCAAGATACAGCTCGCAATTTTTAAGATAGAGCTTTGCAATTTGGTATAGAAGTCTCTATGTTTGGTATTGCAAATGAGCTATATCGGTCCACGTTTTGATATAGCCTCCATAGAACAGTACCACCCGATTTTCGATATTTTGAAGGTTTTAGTTTCATTATCACACCGAAATGGCTGAAATTCGGTACTTAGTCTTCGTTGAGTGTACAAAACTTTACCCCAGAATTTTGTCGGTATAGGTCCCATAGTACGGTACCTCTCGATTACCGGTATTTTCAAGGTTGTGTCCTCAATATTACTCCAATATGGCTGACATTTGGTATTTAGTCTTCATTTGTGTACCAACCTCTCCATGTGAAATTTGTCGGTATAGGTCCCCGCCTTCATATAGGCCCCATAGAACGGTACCTCCCGATTTTTGGTATTTTGAAGGATGTGGCCTACATATTCCTCCGAAATGGCTGAAATTTGGTATTTAGTCTTCGTTGGGGATATTCAAATTTCCCCTTTAAATTTGTCGGTATAGGTCCACGCCTTCATGTAGCCCCATAGGACGGTACATCCCAATTTTCGGTATTTTGAAGGTTGTGGCATCAAAATTCCACTGAAATGTCGAAATTTGGTATTTAGCCTTCGTTGGTGGTACGAAACTTTCCACCTGACATTTGTAGGAATAGGTCCACGCCTTCATATTGCCCCCATAGAACGGTGCCTCCCGATTTTCGGTATTTTGAAGGTTGTGGCCACAACAACCCACTGAAATGGCTGAAATGTGGTATTTGGTCTACGTTGCAGGTTTCCGTCTTCCGGAAGAGAATTATCGGTATAGGTCCACGTCTTCCTATATCCCCATAGAAGCGTACCTCTTGATTTTCGGTATTTTTTAGGTTTAACCACATTATCTTACCGAAATATCGGAAATTTGGTATTTCGTCTTCTTTGAGTCTAAAAACCTTCCGCCAGAAATTTGATATAGTCTCCATAGAACGGTATCGTTGTTTTACGTTGTTTTACTGAAATTGCTGGAATTTGGTATTTAGTCTTCTTCATAAACGAATGGAAACTAATTGTTAAACTTTACTTCAATACTACTCATGGTGGAGGGTGTAGCAAGTTCGGCCTGGCCGAACTTAACGCCGCTCTTACTTGTTTTTTAATAAAGGTGAAGATTTCAAAATTTTGAGTAAAGACGCTTTTGTTGAACAGGTGCGATATATTTTATAGGGTCTCCGACGAATATTTCTAACACATCCAAAAGGAAATGAAAAATTATAAAATAAAACAAGTAGGAAAAGCGTTAAGTTCGGTTCGGCCGAACTTTTTATACCCTCCACCACAAATTTCAGCCATTTCGGTGGATTAATGTGGCCACAACCTTCAAAATACCGAAAATCGGAAGGAGGAAAGTTTTATACCCCCAAAGAAGACTAAATACCAAATTTCAGCCATCTCGGTGTGATAATGAGGCCAAAACCTTCAAAATACCGAAAATCGGGAGATATCGTCTTATGGGGGCTATATCAAAACGTGGACCTATATAGACACTTTACGGTGGAAATGTTTCTTAGCATCTGGAAACACAAAATAAAAAGTTACAACCGATTCTGTTGTCAAATGGGACTAATACATTCAAAATATATTAAAATGACGCGTACTTTATATGGGGCGCTATATGGGGGCTATACCAAAACGTGGACCTATATAAACCAACATTGGTAGGAATGTTTTTTAGCCTCTGGAGACACAAAATACCAATGTACAACCAATTCGGTGGTAAAATGGGACAAATATCTTACAAATTCCTTAAAACGACGACGCGTCACGCGTCATTTTGTATGGGGGCTACACGAAAGCGTGGACCTACATAGCCCGCTTTCAATACCCTGAATATACTAAAATGCCTTAATACTAGAAAAAGTCCCGGAACTGACCGCGGAAACGCTTGGTTTTGGGATAAGTCATTACAACAAAATCTGCAATGTTATCCCATTTACCGAAATGCCTTTTAATGAATAGGATCGTTATTTTTAATGTAGAAGCTTGAAATTTTGCAAGAACATGTATACATCAGGGACGTACGCAGGATTTCATTTCGAGGGGGGGGGGGGCCAACTTGACCAAAAATTATGAAATTAAAAAATGTTGTGTAGCATTACGTAAAGCTATTTTAAAGGGGTTTTAGTTGATTTTATATGTAATATTGATACAAAGTATATAATTTCAATTGAGAGAGTTTACAATATTTTAGATATAACTTTGAAATTCGGAACAGAGTATAATAAATTAGTCTTTGGATGTTTAGAATTGAAATTAACCATATCAGAACATGTTCAGTATAGTCCCCATACACAAATTCCGCCTGGTATTTTGAAGATTTTAACCAAATTCTCCAACGCAACTGACGCAATAACTAAAAAATCTTTCAAATGAACATTACGTTTTAATGTATCCCAGAATTTTTAACCACAGTAGCTCTTATTTGGCATTTTCGATTCTATTTCAAAGATTTTCAGTATTTCTTCTTCTTTAAAGTACATATCCATATATCCCACATTAACTTCAGTCCCATTAAAAAAGTTTTGTCTTATTTTTGCCTTATTAAGTTATCAATTGGACACATTTTTACCACGAGGACTGATTCTGACAAGAAGATCTATCTAAAAACCTATTAATGTTATTTGTATACCATTAATTAATTGAAATCAATAACTCCAAAAAAGAATAAATCGAATCCGCGAGTGCAGATTGGGCTTGTACCGAACTATTGTTAGAAAATAATATTCCTTTATGTCCTAAAAACACCAAAACTTTGCTATTTTACCAGAAGTGAAAGAGTTCATACAAGCCAACTAAAAAATTCAGAAAATTACATTTATGGTCTGTTCCAGTACTGCAAGAATAGACTCATATTTAGTAGCAAAAATGTGTAGATTCCTGCAGGTTCTGGAACAGGCATTTAGAAAAAAGAGTAAACATTTGTATCAGGAGTCGGGCGATACCAACTACGACTCATAGACTCCGAATTATACTCGCAGTACTGTTTGAGACTACGAAATCCACATTCTCTCTCGGCAAAATTTTAGCTAAGTCCTGACAAAATAGGTTAAGTCAAAAAACTCCATCAGTAGTGCGATTGTCTAACACATTTTTTGAGTTACCGACAAAAATCGGTAAAATTTAAACCCAAAATTATATATGAAAAGTTCAATAAAAATTGAAAACAGTCTTACTATCGGTATAACTTTACACTGCTTTTTATTCGTCGCTAACTTACCAAAAAATCGGTAATTACCGAAATTATAAGTATTTTAATTTTACCGACAATTGTCGGTAACTCAAAAATTGAGTTAGAGAATCGCTCTACTGATATCTCAATGGTTGTTGTTCCGCCTTATTTCTATCTTAATTGTACGATTAGATGTTTATGAACTCGATGACATTTAAAACCTTCCAAGGACTATGACTTCTGTCGGCACAGCGGAGGTAAACTTATGAAAATTCATAACTTTTGTTTTCTCGAAAACAAGTAAAAAATATCAGTCGGGTTTGCCGACAGCCTGTGTTAGTTGAGACTTTTATCTATAGACAGATTGAGTACGGGCTTCATAACCAAAATCTTTGTCCTAAAAATTGTGTAGTCAGGGAGTTTCAGAATTTTGTGCCTTTTTTGGACGTATAAACTTTCCGACAAAAATATCGAAACGTTTGGGTATAAAACTTCAAGATTGTGGGTGTTGCGACTAAATGCTTATGCTGAGCTCATAAGTTTGACTTCGATAAGAGCGCAAAAGTTTTGCACTTTTGTGGAGAAGATACCTGAAAAAAATTTGGAAGTGGGCCAAATTTTGGAAGTCATTCCTTTTGATAGTTATGGTGTCAAGCCGTTATTTTAGTTGATCATGGTAAGATTAAGAGCTTTTGAACCGTTATGTCAGGAAGCATGGACTTACCACGAAAAATAGAATATCGCTGTAACCAAGACCGCAAGCAGTAGCATTGGTCAAAATGTCCAAAGGATTCTCGAACAGCCCATAAATTGCACTTATGTTGAAATTTTGTGAGGGAGGTATCCGAAGATGTTGTCGCATATAGACCCTCTTGGTATTTGATATACATATCGCTCATTTACTCAAAGAGTGGCATAACTTAAAAAATGAACATTCTGAGTTAGCAATTTCTATTTTTTCTACGACTTCTACTTTATCTTGTGTCAAATTTTCATGCTGATATCTCTAAAACTCGACGAGTTACAGCTGATTTACTACGAGTTTCGCATAGTACAACACAAAAGTTTTTGGAGTTTATGAAGCAATAAAACACTTCAAATCATGTTTGATCTTGCACAGAAATTTAACACTGATATCTGGCTAGGTGTTCGAAAAATATGGTCCACGTAGTTATTTTGTTTTTTATGTAATATTCTCTTTAAGTTGGGAAGTCAAATTTTAATCGCCAACTTAAAATGCATTTTTCTCGAAACTCGATTTTTTGAAATGTGGCACTCTTTGAGTAAATGAGCGATATGTACGTCCGGAAGTAATTTTAGGATGTTCTAAGTTTCGGTGAAATAGGATATTGAAATTTTAGGCACCTGAAGGAGAGAACCGATATAATCCATATTCGAACCTAATCTATGTCTCGAAGAAATCGATTTAAACCTTCGAGAGTTATTGTGCGCACCATTTTAGCGAAATATTTTGTATATTTTTGCTAAATCGACGCCAAATTATTTGAAGCGGCTTTTGCCGAAAGATATGAGAAGTCAAAGGTCATTATTTCGATGAGGTACATTTTTATCGTTAGCCTAAAGGCCGAAATTACAGCAGATTTTAATACCATTTAACCAATTTTTGAGCATTAATTTCGTTTACGGTTGTTTCAGCTACAACTTTGTTAATGGTAGGAAAAAAATTCTGGTGGGTATGCTACTTATAGCAGATATTAGCACTTTATGACGCACAACAATAAATTTTTCTCCATTAAATAAATAATAAAAAAATTAAGGTAGTACAACAATTTTCTAATTGGTTTTAGAGATATACTCCACGGAAAACACTCGATATATCGTACATTTTGTCCAGTAAACATGTCATTTCATGCACTTCCAATGCGCACAATAATAAACTCGTCATTTTTTGAATACAGAATGAGTTTAAAGCCTCAAGACGTTTATATTCATTATAGAATTCCTCTACCCTTTATTATTTGATAATGAAATTACATGAGATAAAGAAGTAATTCAGATTTTACTGGAAGTTTTTCTCAAAAAGAGCATTGAAACAAACAATTTTTTAAATATTTCTTAGACAACTTGTTCATACAGTACATTTTTAGTACATAACCTTCAGAACAATCTAACTTTTCTTTTCAAAATTCCAAAAATAAAAATTATTTTAGAGAAAAAACGTAATAATTTGTTAAAGTAGCTCAAACCACCCTAGACAATGTACCGATTACAGACTAATAAGTTTGATGAGCCACGCTCTAAAAATATTTCTAAAAATTATACATTCCAGAATATATAAAAAATGTGAAGAATACATGGGGCTATCGCAATTTGGATTTAAAGAAGGCATGGGTACGAGAGAAGCCCTACTCTCTATACAAGTTTTAATACAGAAATATAGAAATGTACAAAAGGACGTATACATTTGTTTTGTGGATTATGAAAAGGCCTTCGATACCATACAGCATGACAAAATGGTGGAAATCCTCATTTCTATTGGCATCCAAGGAAAGGAATTGCAATGCATCAAGGAACTATATTGGAACCAAACAGCACAAGTCGACATTAATAGAGAACTTACCGACTCCATTGCAATATCGAGAGGAGTTAGACAGGGTTGCATACTATCACCATTACTATTTAATATTTACGCCGAAAGAATTTTTCAAGAATCAGTCTCTAACGTTCGTAAAGGCATATATATTGGTGGAACATTCGTCAACAACATCAGATATGCAGATGATACCACGTTAATTGCAAGTAGCCTGTCAGAATTACAATTCCTTCTGAATCGTCTAAATATCTGTAGCGAAAAGTATGGGTTAAAGATCAACATCCCAAAAACTAAATATATGATTATATCCAAGTCCAGAAACCAAGAAACAACCGAATTACAAATAAATAATGTACATATAGATAAAGTACAGACTTTTAAATATCTCGGTGTCAAAATAAATGAAAACTGGGACAACACAAAAGAAATACGATGCAGAATAGAAATGGCAAGAGCTACATTTTTCAAATACAAAAATGTCTTATGTAGTCATGACATAAACATGGAAACAAAAATTCGATTTGTTAAAACTTTACTGGTCGGTCTTGCTGTACGCCTCAGAAGTATGGACGTTAAAAGCCGTTGACATAAAGAAACTGGAATCTTTTGAAACGTGGATTTATCGACGTATCCTAAAAATCCCATGGACACATTTGATACCCTATTCAGTAGTTCTGACAAGGGTTAATCGAGAACGTGAACTCATTACGACAATAAAAAGAAGAAAAGTGTCATATCTTGGACATATAATGAGGAACCGAAAATACAAGCTGCTCCAAACCATAATCGGTGGAACGATAGAAGGGAAGCCATCCAGAGGACGGAAAGAAACATCATGGATTGACAATATACTGAAATGGATCGGCATTGGAAATCTCTCAATCCTACTGAGTGAAGCCAGAAATAGAGAAGCTTTTATGGAGATCACTAATAATATATGAATATACCTTAATATTTGTAACAAATAATGATATATAATTGTATTGGTCGCTTATATTCGAGATCGAATATGCAAATAAAGAAGAAGAAGTAGCTCGAAAAATTGTAGTCGTGTGTAAACCTCCTATTAAGAAATTAAACCACACGAAATTTTTTAAATTTATAATTGGGTATCCGAAACAAATTGTATTTGTTTTTGTCGGGATTCCTCCCAAAATAAAAAGAAACAATGCCGACGAATCAAAGCCACAGTGAAAGAAGCAGGTAAGAAAATAAAAAAAAACTAATTGTTTTCAATATATGGCTCAAATGACTTTCATCATAAACGGTAGGAGAGTCAAGTCCTTTTTTCATCATAACAGATTAATGCCACAGGCAACATTTTGGTTACAACACACGTTTTTGTGGTTTCTAGTCTAAATACCCACCCCAGTAAGAGATGAAAGGAATCGAAAGGGAAGGATGTGAAGGAAAAATTCGTTTATTATTAACATGATTATGTAGT
This sequence comes from Musca autumnalis, assembly GCF_047663935.1. Classification (NCBI taxonomy): domain Eukaryota; kingdom Metazoa; phylum Arthropoda; class Insecta; order Diptera; family Muscidae; genus Musca; species Musca autumnalis. Next base: position 177,429,017 of record NW_027411977.1, on the reverse strand, counting down.
GTTACACGTGCAAATATTAGCACATATTTACCACTACCCTTGTGCGCACACCTTCCCACATACATATGTACGTATGCCTTTTAATATGTGTTAGGGTCAAATAGTTGAAAAGATCACAGATACTATGTATAGTCATAGTAGGTATAACATACTCGTATTAATAGTTATCATTTCATAGAAGTCCCAGCAAACCAATCGTACCGATATCGTAACGAAATCGGAACAAATTTTGGACGTTACGTCCGATATCTGATCCGAAATCGTAACGATATCTTAACGAAAGTTGTATGGAGTGGTTGACATAATTTCGGAACGAAATGTCGGAGCGAAATCGGATCGATTTCGGCCAGAATTCGCAACGAAATCGGAAGAAAATCCTTGGGAAATTCGGAATTCGAATTTTGTCCTCCGAATTTTCGTACAGATTTCTGAACGATTTCTAAGGAAAAAAATTTTTTCTGATGCCAATTTTTTATTGATAAATTTTCTTTGTTATGTTTTTTATTGGAATATTATAATTTTAAAGATATCTAATGATTTTCACTGTTGTTATCATTTTGTAGTTATAGCACTAGCTTGAATTATTATATGTTGCATTTATATTTAAAATATTTAAAAAATGTATATGCGAATTTTATAACCAACCGTTTTGTTTTTCGACAACAAACTAAAATGTTGCTTGTTAAATATATATAAAAGGCGGTTGTTGTGCGAAGGGAAATTTGTTTCCGACATATCGATCCGAATTCGTAACGAAATCGGAAGAAAAACATTAGCAATTTCGAAGGGAAATTTACCTCCGACATTTTTTCCGAAATCGGAACGAAATCTGAACGAATCCCCGTACGAAAAATCGTATAGAAATCGATACGAAATCTGAACGATTTTGCTTCCGAAATTGTTCCGATATGTCGGACATCCGACATTTGGTTTGCTGGGGTGTTACATTTGATTGTGTGCGTGCATGTGAAACGAAAAGGATTTTCTCGTATTACCTCACAAAATCACTGAAACTAGAGAATACAATAAAGTTCATAATTGATGATTGTTTTTATGAATTTGAGCACTTTGCTCATCCGAAGTGGTTAACGTTATAATCTTGGAATTTTACATGTGGGTAACACTTGTTCCGAAGCGGTTCGAGAAGACGGAGTTTTGGGAAATTTGTAAATAACTGAACGTCTCAATCCAAGTTTTTATCGTTTTTATGGATGAATGTTAACCCGCTTTATGATATAGGTTGGGTTTATCACCCACTGTGGGCATATAAAATATATATCAACATCAGATCCGATTTTCAAAACACTGAAATGATAAAAATTGTTCATCGATTGAACTACAAATGCGGCCTTTATAGAATTTTCGTGAAAATTCACCTTTGGCCCCATACAAATTACTAAGGAAACAAAGATCGTTCAGGTGGCATGGGTTAAAGTTAACCGATTGTCATAAAATTTCATATATAAGGTTTTTGGATCCAATGCAACAAATTTAGGGGGTAGATCTCTCAAAAAATTTACAGATTTAAACCCTTAAAATGAAACAGGGATTTCGCATGATGCGTGCCATTGGAATAATGTTTAGTCGAATCCTAGCAAAATCGTTATCTTAAGTAGAAATTCAAATCCATTTCTTACTGAAATTGCATCTTATCCGCAACTGTATGTCAGTCGGTTGTCAAAGTGTATTTGTAATGCGTTTATATTGTAAGAGTTTATTACCAAAATCCTGAATAAGCTTGTGTATTTTATATTCCCGTCCACTCGAATGAACACATCTCCATAGATGCACTAGTAATGTCCGTGAGCTGAATTATATGTAGATATATATTTGTATTGTTTCCTTTACACACTAATATACACATTACGCATAAATCTATGTTAGACCTTTTTGGTTTATGGCAGGCACCCACCTCATTTCTTATCTTAAAATTTTCTTCCACAATTTGTGTTTGGTGTGCCATATACATATTTCTTTGGCAAATACAATTGTTCGCTACATACATACAATCACACAACCACCCACCCACAGCCAAATCATTTCCATTCTTTTCTACTTGCATGGTTTTTAAATTTGAAAAATCATGAGTGAAACCTTAAAAGTCCTTTTTTGGGATTTAACTTAGTTTTCCTTTCTTTTGGTATTTTAACATCAACACACCCGCTCGCTTGAACACATGCTCGAACACCACACACACACACACACACAAACAAACCCCCTTTTCCCTCTATGATCTACGATTTGGTGATACACGTGTTGTTTTCCCTTTTCTTCCTGAAATATTATTAGTGAGGATATATTGTCTGACAGGAGTTTATGTTCGTTCGTTTCAATTCTTAGGTATGGTTGGGTGGATGCAAAAGGATACATATACACAAATTTATTTTTATGTTAAGTACCCCAATACACCGAATATTGTTAGATACCATGTGTGCGAGATTTCAAGAACAATATGGGTTACTACCTACAGAATTTTTAAAATGAAGTGGTTCTAACGGTAGCATATGTTCACAAATACAAATTCAAAGGTGTCACCTTGTTGTAATAGTAAGCACACCAGACGTGCACACTGAATTCTTGATTACGAGGCCAGATATTGAACGAATATGAATTGATATGAGAGAAGTTTCCTTTATGTCGTCACCTGAAATGCCCAAAGACGTAACCCTCAAAGGATTACGTTGAGGGTTACGTCTTTGGGCATTTCAGGTGACGATATGTACCTTCGGTGACGTTTGTGGGAAGGTCAATAAAAATATGTGAACCAATACGACCAGGTATTGATAATAATGTTGTAATAATGTTCCCCAAACATCCCAGGCGTTAAGATTAAAACTCACTGTTGTGTTAAGATTAAAACCCATTCCACCAAAGTGTCAACCAACAAGTAAAAAAGTATAAGTCGGCATTGCCGACAGAGATATATACTCAAACTGTGTGAGTTGAATCTTTCACCTACGAACACGATCCACGAGCCGACAAAAAATAGATTTAAACTAAAACTCAAAAACTTCGATTAAATATTACCAAGACCAAAATTTTGATCGAATCGGATGATCCATTACTTGGTCTTTTCCCTATTTCGAATTCGTAACATCGAAGTAATTTTTCGGTTAAATAATGCTGCGTAGACTTTGAAATTATATTAAATCGAAAGGAAAGGAAAGGGAATAAGTTTTCTCCGTACCAATTGTCATAAATGTACCTAGAGTGATTTTCTTAATGAAAAGCAAACCCAACAAAATTACAACATACCTACCACCATCATTACGTTAGATGTGAATGTGTTTAGTCACCCATATACTTATATCGATGTCTAAAGGAAACTCGTGCTAATACACATTAATACATATGAGTGTGTGTGAGTGCGGATCTTTGCATACATACATAGAAGATATGATATATGAGATTAGTGTTTCCTTTCATTTTCGTTCTTCTTGTTGTGTTTTGCTTTTACTCTTCCTTTTAAGATTATCAATTTGAAATTGGCATTATGTCTTATGTCTTGTATTTGCGTTTTCCACCTACTACCTACCCTGTCTGTTACACGGCACACTCTCATCTTCCCTCATCATTGGAACTACGGCCTCATTTTTCTTGTGTGTTTCATTAATATCCACACTTGATATTATCGACCAAGGGATTATTTTTTTTTTTATTGTATACGAAATGAAAGATATTCAATCTTTGTTGTTATTTCTACTTTTTCTCTTAGGAGTTATTGGACCGTTAAAGTTAACTTTATGAATTGAACACAAATACTGTTTGAAAAGTGTTACTAACACGGAATTTATTGCCAAGGTAAAAGGGAACGACAAATCAGATAATCCTAAGATAATTACCAAGGTTGAGATCCAAGTTATTAGATACAATAGTTGAAAAAATTTAATCCCTTTTGTTTTTAGGGTATGCAGCACATAGGCTAAAGGTCGCGATTTCTTTGCAATTCGGTTTATGTTTTGAAGAACCCGATATAGCAAAAAAAAACAAACGAGATCGGAAGATGTGCAAAAAGCCATTCAAATTCACAAAATGTAAATACACGCAAAAGATATAAGAGAAGCAGAAGAAGGTAGAGTAAAAGATACATGCTCCTGTGATTGAGAATTATTCCTTGGATGCTAATTTGTTGCTGTGGAAAAATGTGTAGACTGAATTCTGGAAATATATATCTTTCCAAAAAGCCTGACTGGTGTTATAAAATGTGTTAATTATACCCTATACCACAATGTGGAAAAGGGTATTATAAGTTTGTTTTGGTAAAAATTCATGTAACACCGCGAAATATTCGTCGGAGACCCCCAATGTGGTATACCAATCTTCATATCTCGACGAGATAAAGCGATTTTGAGATGTGTGTCCGTCCGTCAGTCCGTCCGTCTGTCCATTATAAATTGTAAACACGCTCCAGGCCGCAATTATGGACCGTTCGTCACGAAATTTTGTATGGAGGTCGGGTTCAGATCAGAATAGATCCCTATTCTTATTGGTGATGATCGCGAAATATTTAGCGGGTGAAATGGACCAAAAACATAATATTTATCCAATTTTCTAGCGGCTCTGTAGGTCTCAATAATAGTCCGATCAACGCGTAATTTTAAATAAGGTATGAGTATATCACAAAGGAGAACCTTGCAATTTGAGATGACGATCGGATAATATTTAGAGGGTTAAATGGACCAAAACTTTTGTGTGAAAATTGTTGATATACAGCTTATATCTTAATTCCTGGAAGTGACATTCCGGACAAGTGAGATATACTTGAAAGTGGAACGCTTGACCTTTCGATGCCAATAATGTTGGTGTGCATGATCAGATAACAGAGTTACAGCCTAATATATTCCGTTATTTGTTTGTAGTGTAATAATAAACTCGCTAGAAGGCGCAATTATACATCAATAGCCACGAAATTTTGCACCGGGTAAGAGTATAGGTCGAAAAAGATGCCTACAATTTTGAATGATGATCTGATATTCTTTAGCGGGTGAAATGGACCATTACTTTTGTATGAAAAATATAAAATTTTATTTATGGTCGATATTTTAATTCCTTGAGGACATATATTTCGCAAAGTAGCCTACATATGGGAAAAAACTACTGACCTTTCCTCTGATGTAAATTGCAATAAAGTGTTTGCTAGATAACGGGCCTACTGCCTAATATATAATGGGTTCCGTGTAGAGAACCACAACCATATTTGTCCTAGACCTCTTATTTGGTATGCCAAAATTCATATCTCGACGAGATAAAGCGATTTAGCGATGTGTGTCCGTCCATTAAAAATTGTAAACAAGCTTAAGGCCGCAATTATGGACCGATTGTAACGAATTTTTTAAGGAGGTTGGGTTCGGGCCAGAATAGAAATGATTACTTTTGCTGATGATCGTGAAATGTTCAGGGAATGAAATGGACCAAAAACTAAATTTTAACCAATTTTGTAGCGGCTCTATAGGTCAAAATAATAACCCGCAAAATTTTAAACAAAGTTTGAGTTTATGATGAAGAAGAAGCGTACAAACCAACGTGAAGATCAGATAATACTTAGCGGGTTAAATGGACTGAAACTTTTTTGTGAAATTGGTAAAAACTTCAATAACGTAGCGGTTAAACAACGGAAGTAGTAGTACTACATAAGTGGGTTTCATTACATTTTAGTTTGTGTGAACTAAATTTTCCTTTCCTGCTACAAAAATGTCTTTGTCATGCTAGATAACTTTTTGGTTTTGGTCATAAGTATTATACAATTCATCTATGATATTTGATAATTAAATTTTCACAATCATTGAAAAGAAGTTCCGTGGAGAGCGATTGTCCAGGGATAGTGGTATATGGTATCCCATGGTCGGCGCCGTCCGACTATAGACTTTTCTTACTTGTTTTTTAATAATATGAAATATCACTTTTCATACTTCTTTTCTCGTATAAAATAAAATTGATATTCATCTCGTTATCATATTCCTCTTCCACATGCTCATATTTTTACAAATCTATACAATTTTTACTTTGGTCATGTACTTGATTAGATATACACAAAATTAGAAGCATTTTCAAATAAAGACAATTATATAAAACTTCTCTTATTATGTATCCAAAAGTCTTGCCATGTTGCCAAAATGAAAAAAAAACTTTGAAATAACTAACAAAGCCATGTGTAAATAAACACATACATACACACGTATTCTCCACTCTATGAATTATTAAATATTCCTAATGAGTTTCATCACAAATGCTATTGCCAATGTTATTTTGCCTTTATTTAAAATTAATTACATATTTTTGAGCTTCCTTCATTATCATTTTTCTAATTCATATAATCAGATGAGTTATTAATGAGACACAAATTATCTTTCATTAGAACAGATATGAAAAGGTGTTCTGTGAAACACGTACATACAAACTTACACACATACATTCATATTTGTTTAATGAGCCCAAAATCCTTAAAGTACTGACATTGTCTGTCTCGAAACCATAAGACGAAAACGTGTTATTTCGCAACAGTCATGTGGGAATACATGCATACATCTCTCTTTCTCTCATCAATCTAAATGTTAAATCCATCTTATTAAACACTTCTTTGGCTAATTTATTTTCTTTTTATTGCAATTAAACGTGTTTAATGTTACAAACATATACACGTACATCCACCGTGGAAGTACATAAAAACATTATCAAAGGTTTGGTATTGGTTCGGTTGCCCAGTAAACGACCAGGTGTTTCCGTGGCTCTGTACTCCTCAATTTTTAAAGGGCCGCGGTTAGCATGATATCTATACGAAGGGAACAAACATGGATTATTCAGTAATATTTTGATAGCAAAAAAGATACAGGGTTATCTATTTCGTGGTTTCAAAAGTATGGGACTGGAATTCAACACATGTCAAAATATGTTGTTAAACCAAGTTTTTTTCTTTTCAGTTGAAAGTCTGGCATTGACGAAAATGGATCGCTTAACTATCACACAATGCATAAAAATTATAAAAACCTACTACGACAACTAAGAAAGTACCAGTCAGCTGTGCTGACGGAGATATATCCTCAGCCACAGACTGACAACAAAACCAAACACAATAATTATGCCGTATATAAAATATATTGCTTTTGTCACGAGTTTGCTTTAACATCTGAATGTACCGTAATATGGGGCTTTACTAAATCATTGACATATACCAAACATTTTTAGTAACCAAACTTCTTCATAAAGGACTCGAAATATTAAATTACCTTAAACTATATTGGAAAGAAATATTTGAAAAAGTTTTAGAGTTATCTTGCACTAAAGCCATTCTGGTATGTGCCGACAGAGTTTTGGAGCTTTTGGGGATTATCTAAGGAAGTACTGACTTAATCTGGAAAAATATACCGTTGTAAATGAGGCCGCTGGAACAATCTACTGAAAAACAAGTAAGTAAAGGCTATAGTCGGACAGGACCGACCATGTGATACCCTACACCACCCCTCTATGAATTAGCTATGTGCAACCGGCTTGCACGCTGAATGTCCGGGTGTGATTCCCATCAAATTGTCAACGGTGGCAAAATACCCCTTAGTAATGTTGGCGATATTTCCTGAGTATTTCAGTCATGAAAAACGTTTCTACAAGTGGCAACTTAGGACCCGCCGTTCGGACTCGGCGATAAAAACTAGGTCACATATCAATAACTTAATATGAATCCATTGATATAAGAGAAGCCTCCCTTGTTTTTACTGGGATGTTTGTAGAAAAATATATAATTTATACATTTCTAAAAAATATTCGAAAATTGGAAAATTCACATTGATTAGCCCCTCCTGCTACATCTTCAAATTGTGTTTGAATATCAGGTTCCTTTTTGGAATACACCTTAAATAAATAAATATGCAATTTGGTATATTTGATAATTGGGAAAATTGCGAGTTTTGTGAAGATCTATCGTCCAAAAATTGTGCACTTGTACATCACATATGCTTCGAAAATAGTTCATTGTGGGCATATATTGTGATATCAAAAATATAGTTTATACCGGTAGAGATAACTAATAATGAATAGAAATTCAAAAATTTTGCATGCAAACAAATTTATAAATCAAAAAAATTATTCATATTCAATTACTCACCAAATAAGATAGTATAAGTCAGCTGTGCTAACGGTGATATACCATCAGTCTCTGCTGTATAAAAATATATTTATTTTGTAACGCGAGTTTGCTTCAAAATATATGGAATCTGCAGGTATCGTAATATGGGGCTATACCAAATCAATTTTAGTAAGCTAACTTCTGCGTTTTGGAAAAGTTTGCGAATTATTTTTTTCAGATTTGTAATTCTAGTTGGACCAGCAGGAGTTTTTGGAACTTCTGGACTATAATCTCAGGAAGTATATCTTACCCCGGAAAAGGGACCAGAATAGGGAACGTGAAAAGAACCTTCTTCAAAAAAAAAATCAAATAGATCCGATACGGGTCCTCAAACTGTACTTTTCCCAAATTTTGTGTGGGAAGTACTCGAAGGACGGACCGATATAGTCCATATTTCAATCTGATACATGACTGGATGAAAGAAACCGATGTGTAATGTTTCGGATTGCGGATTTGGAAAGTTTAGAGCAAATCGATTGCTCACTTCGTTAGTTATCGTTCGCACAATGTTTCGAAAACAATTTTGAACTTTTTTGGGAGAGGTGAGATTCGAACTTAAACAAAGTTTGGGCAAAATATTACAAAGTAAAACATTGGGTTCTAATCGGTAGATCCGTTCGAGAGTTGTCGTGCGCACCAGCCAGTTAGACATTGAGAGTGACATATGAACGGACAGAGCTAAATAGACTCAAAATTGTCTGAAACGAATTTCGTCCAAACATATTTGGGGTCTAAAACCAATATTTCGATGAGACACATCTGTGGTCGTATTTTGCTTGTATCCATTTTACCCTAAATCCTGAGGTATAAAATAGGTGGCGAGGCGACCCCATGTTGCAATATTTGTATAAAAACTCCAATTTGATAACTGAACTGAAAATTTCTCTGTCATAATAGAGACAATTTGTAGCATGGGAGGAAATTGTGGTTCTCTACACAGAACCCATTATATATAAGGCAGTAGGCGCGTTATCTAGCAGACATATTATTGCAATTTGCATCAGGGGAAAGGTCAGTAGCTATTATTTCATATGTAGGCTACTTTGCCGGTATATGCCCTCCAGGAATTAAAATATCGACCAAAAATAAAATTTGTATACTTTTCATCCAAAAGTAATGGTCTATGTCACCCGCTAAATAATATCAGATCATCATGCAAAATTATAGGCATTTTCTTCTACCTAAACTCTTAGCTCTGGCCAAACTTCGTGACTATTGAGCTATAATTGCGACCTCTAGCGGGTTTATGATTACACTTCAAACAAAAAACTGGATATATTAGGCTGTAACTCTGTTATCTGATTACGTACATCAACATAATTGACATCAATTGAATGGTCAAGAGATCGTCTTCCAACTATTACTCACGAGTGGGGAATGTGTCTTTCAGGAACAAAGATATAAGCTGTTTATTAAAAATGTTCCCAATTTTCACACAAAAGTTGTGGTCCATTTAACCCTCTAAATGTTATCTGATCACCATCTCAAATTGCAAGCTTCTTCTTTGTCATATACTCTTACCTTATTTAAAATTTCGAGGCGATCGGACTATTATTGTGACCTACAGAGCAGCTACAAAATCGGATAAAAATTATGTTTTTGGTCCATTTCACCCGCTAAATATTTTACGATCATCACCAATTAAAAAAGCGATCTATTCTGATGCGAAACCGACCTCCATACCAAATTTCGTGACGATCGGTCCATAATTGCGGCCTGGAGTTTGATTACAATTTATAATGGACAGACGGACAGACGGACGTACGGACGGACGGACGGACACACATCTCAAAATGGCTTTATCTCGCCGAGATATGAAGATTGGTATACCACATTGGGGGTCTCCGACGAATATTTCGCGGTGTTACATGAATGTTTCCCAAAACAAACTTATAATATCCTTTCCACATAGTGGTGTAGGGTATAAAGAGTCAAAACGATGCGAGAGGAGCTCTTAAACTTCGCTTTATCCGAATTTTGTGTGGGAAGTACCCGAAGGAGTGGACCGATAAAGTCCATATTCAAACCCGATCAATATCTGAAAGGAATAATACGATGTGCTAAGTTTCGACCAAATCGATTGTTCCGTTCGCGAGTTATCGTTCACACCATTTTATAAAAAAATATGAAATATCAATTCACCGACATATGCTCTATCCAAATATATAGGAACAATTTTGAAAGTATTAACAATTGGATCAAAATACAATATTAAAGACGCAATCGAGTTCAAATCCAAAATCAGTAACCAACACATTTACGACGACAAAATGTTAATTTCTTTTGATGTTATTTCCTTATTTCCCAGTATCCCTGTAAACCTGGCAATCAGTACCATTAGAGAAAAATGGAACATCATTAAGGAACACACAAACATTCCACAAAATCTGTTTATAGAAATTTTAAGCTTGTGTGTCAAGGAATCAAGATACTTTCATTACAATGACAAGTTTTACGAACAACTAAAAGGAATGCCAATGGGCTCGCCTATTTCTCCAATCATTGCGACATAGTTATGGAGAAACTTCTTGACGAAACGATGGAAAAATTACCCATCAAACCAAAGACGTTAACAAAATATGTTTATGACATATTTTGTATAGTTAAAAAAGACCAAATTGACGAAACTCTTGCAACTCTAAATGCGTTCCACAAACAAATACGGTTCACAATGGATTGTGAAACCAACAGTCAACTACCATACTTAGACTCAATAATTCATAGAAAAGGCAACACGTTGCTACTGGATTGGTATCAAAAGCCAACATCTTCTGGTAGGCTTATTAATTACCATTCAAAACACCCCAGAAGAATAAAAATAAACACGGCAATGCATTTTATAAGAAGAGTCCTAAACATCAGCAACTTGGTCGCCATTCAAAAAACATAAAGAAAATACGACATATCTTAAATATGAACGATTTTCCATACAAAACGATCAATGAATTGATCAGACAGGCAACATTAAAACCCCTGAACAACAATGAACACAAAGAAGAAAATATGTTTTAAAGGTTCACATATATACCAGGATTTTCTGAAAGATTCTCAGGTTCAAATTTATACGACAAAGAACGCTACCAATTAGCAATGAAGAGCAACAATACCAATAACAGCTTCTTCAGCCGTACAAAATCTAAAACATACAATGAAGACAAATCGAATGTTATCTAAAAAATAAAATGTAATGGTGACTCGTCAAACTCATGCCAAAAAGTATATGTGGGTACGACGGAAAATAAGTTAAAGACAAGATTTAGTGGTCATAAATCGGACCAAAAAGTGAAAAACAAACTACTAGAACAAAAAACAGCTCTTGCGGCACACTGTGCTCAAACTGGACACACTCAAAACTTCAAGGATGTTTTAGCACAAGAAAGCAACAGTAGACGTAGGTACATGTTAGAAATGTTGCACATAATTAATGTACCAATGGAACAACGTATGAATTATAAGATGGACACAGAACACTGTGCCCAAATATACAGAAACATTATTGGAAAACACAAAAATTTCAGTTCAGTTGGACATTAGTTGTGAAGTGCAGATGCTGTAACCGATAGCTAATTAAGTGAAATTGTAATAAATAATCATTCTTTGCTTATATATTGTTATAACATATATTATTTGCTTATTCTTTAAAAGAAAAATCCCTGATGATGAACGTCGAGGACGTTCGAAATATTGGATAATAAATAAAACTAAATAAAAACAAAAAACTCTTGTTTTTATTCCTGACCTAAAAGCCAAACTAAACCAAAAAAAAAAAAATATTAACTTTTGTGGGGGAGATACCCGAAGGGGTGGTCTGATACGGCCCAAAGTTTCGTATTTGGGGTTCTGAGAATCCTCAAGTAATTGAAGGGAGGCAATTACATCCAGAAAAATGCACTGTTTGGTGCGCTCTTTGGTCCGAAGGCGTTGGTGGACCTTGCTTATTCGAAAACGACGATGGAACGACTGTCACCGTCAAATCGGAGTATTATAACCCACTTTTTTTTGTCTGCTATTTGTAGAATACTTGGAGAATATGTGGTTTCAACAAGACGGTGCCACATGTCAGACAACTCGAGCGAATACGGCTTTATTTCATATAAACTATCCACAAAGATAATGCGATTTGACACCATTAGACTTTTTTATGGGACTACGCGAAATACCGTGTTTATGCAGATAAACTTTCAACTCTTGAGCACTTACAAAACCAATATTCGTCAAGTTATGGCTGAGGTACCGCCCAATATGTGTCAAAAAGTCGTCGAAAATTGCCTTAAAAGAATCAATGCTTGCAACAGTTCGCATGGAGGTCATTTATATATTTATACAGAAGAAACGGATCCTCTGTCCACGAAAATTTCAAAAAAAAATCGGAGATTTTTCATTGAGGTCGTTCCTGTTGAGCTTTCGATTACACATGTGGGTTAAACGGGCTATTTTCGCATAAACTGACTCTAGCATGGAAAAACTCTACTAAACACGCTCCGATTTTGTTGGATTTTTTTTTAAAGATAGGTATAATTTCGGTCTTCAACAAAACATATATTTTTTGGGGGGACAGACCCGGCTACTCCGGTTATTTTAGCCGTTTCACCTGAATATATGCGATTTTCCCTTATCTCACGAATCGTTCCTTCTAGGAAAAAATTATAAAGAATCTTAAAAAAATTCTGTTAAATCTATTGTATTGTAAAGATAAGTATGTCTGATTCAGTTTAATGCATTGTCCCAATAGTAAAAGTATTGTCGGGGTAGGCAATATTTTGTATCCTAAATATGTATATGGGGATTTCTGAGTGAAAAATTGTATTGACACATTTCAATAAATTTAGAAAAAATAGTAATTGGTCGAATCCCACTTCCAAATAGGACTTACAATTTTTGTAATTAATCGTTGTTTAATACAAAATAATTCATGAAAATTGAAGAGTACAATCATTGATAAAAATTTATTTTAAATATTAAATTGCGACCATGTGATACCCTACATCACTACCCCTGGGAATAAGCTTTCCACAAATCAAAATTTCTTTAGGGAACAAATAAACTTATTGTACACGGTGCGCCTTAACTAACTTTAAATGAAAGGTGCTTACACCTTGGAAGTTTTTGCGGATTTTGAAACCACAATGTTCGTAGATGAGAAAAAAAATCGCCGGAGGGATTTTCAAATAAATCACAGTCAAAGCTCACATTTTTAGGGTTTTTTAAGATTTTCATGTTTTGGCTTGGAAACCGCAAGTCCTATCTAAATGGGATTAGAAAAAATATTGTAGCTGTGAAAATTCTCTACAAGATTGACCTTTATGATATTTTCGTAGGTTTAACCATTTTTAAAATAGAAGTTCAAATTGGGACTATGCACTGACTGCATCGCCTCCTTATACATCAATGTCATGTACGGTGCCCTTAACTAGTATCAAATGAAAACCGCTTACACCTGGGAAGTTTTTTGATATTTTCGTAGGTTTAACCATTTTTAAAATAGAAGTTCAAATTGGGACTATGCACTGACTGCTTCGCCTCCTTATACATCAATGTCATGTACGGTGCCCTTAACTAGTATCAAATGAAAACCGCTTACACCTGGGAAGTTTTTTGCGGAATCTGAAACATCAATATTTATAGATAAGAAAAATCCGATAACAAGAAAAAATCGCTGGAGGTATTTTTAAATAAATCGCGGTCAAAGTTCACATTTTTAGGTTTATTTTAGGCTTTCAGGATTTTGCTTCAGGATTTGGCTGAAAATGTCGCCAATATTACTGAAGGGTATTTTGCCACCATTGAACATTTGATTTTGCTTGCCAGGGGAATCGTTTTAAAAAAATGTGGCAAAGCAACCCATGATGCAATGTATGTATACAAATCCAATTGGACAATTAATACGCTAGGGCACCATGTTATTTGCAATAATGCAAAAACTGGGAATGGGAAAATGTGGTTCTCTACACAAAACCCATTATAGTATAGGCAGTAGGCCCGTTATGTGGCAGACACATTATTGCAATTTGCATCAGGGGAAAGGTCAGTAGTAGTTTTCCATATCTAGGCTACTTTGCTGGTATATGCCTCCAGGAAATAAAATATAGACCAAAAATATATATATTATAACTTTTCATACAAAAGTAATGGTCCATTTCACCCGCTAAATAATATCAGATCATCATCCAAAATTGTAGGCATCATCTTCTACCTAAACTCTTACCTCGTGCACATTTCGTGATTATTGAGCTATAATTGCGACCTCTAGTGTGTTTTGATTACACTACAAACAAATAACAGGGTATATTATTAGGGTATATCTATTAGGCTGTATCTCTGTTATATTATCACGTACACCAACACAATTAACATCAATAGAAAGGTCAAGTGTTCCTCTTCCAAGTATAGTTTATTTGCCCGGAATGTCTCTTACAGGAATAAAGATATAAGCTGTATATTACAAATTTTCACAATTTTCAAACAAAAGTTGTGGTCCATTTAACCCTCTAAATATTATCTGATCGCCATCTCAAATTGTAAGCTTCTTCTTTGTCATATATTCTTACCTTATTTAAAATTTCGCGTTGATCGGACTATTATTGCGACCAACAGAGCCGCTAAAAAAATGTATAAATATTATGTTTTTGGTCTATTTCACCCGCTAAATATTTCACGATCATCACCAACAACAGTAGGGATCAATTCTGGTCTGAACCCGACCTCCATACAAAATTTCGTGACGATCGGTTCATAATTGCGGCCTGGAGTCTGATTACAATTTATAATGGACAGACGGACGGACAAACATCTCAAAATCGAAGAGTATTGTTAGAAGATAATTTTTTAATCTCAGGGTGACAAAAAAACAGCTTGGTATTATTTATTTTGATTCGTCACTTTGTTGTAATAGGAAGGTACATACGCAGGGTGTTTTCTTGTGGGCCCGGGACCACCCGTAATAAAAATTTCTAATACAACTTTTGAACACTTTATTTTTTTAAAAGACAAATTTGGTCTAGTTTTACCATTATCGATTGAATAAAAATATCATTTGAATCCTACAATAGAGCTATTTCCATTTAATGAGTATTTCGAATGAATTTATTGATTTTATTCGAATCATTAAAACAATTCTGCTAAATCTGTTGTTTGCTTTTACGAAGGATACGAGCAATTTTTACACGTGTTTCCGCTACACAAAGATAATACTTAACGTTTCATTAAAGTCATCAGCAAGTAATACTGAAACTGAAAAAACGCATTAAGAAAATGTTAATTCGGCAAAAACAATAAGATTATACAAAACAAAACCCAAAATAAAATAACTGCCTTCTTCAAAGTGCAATCTGGATACTGAAAACAGAGTTGCGTACATTAGTACACTTTAGACAGAACACAGGTAATTTAAGTCCCAAGTAAAAGCTAAATCTCGTAATCATGCTTAGCATACTTTGGCTGAACTTTAATGGTATTGAATGAAATAAACTCAAACAAAAATAGTAGTAAAAAATATAAACAATTTGTCTCAAGAACGAATCTCTAATTATAACCAGTACGAAATATCAGGTGTTGTTGTGACGACTTTCCCAATCTATCGTATTTCCTGTATGGCACTTATGTATGTATATGGACCTTTTACTTTTCAACTATACCTGTCAGTGCGTAAACTGCACCTTCTCTATAAAGGGTGGCGTTTGCTTTTCTTTTTCTTTGTTTTTTGATAGTATGTTGGATGGTTACTAGCCCAACGCCCAACCCAAGTTTTTAATGTCCTTATGGGGTAAAGGCAGCTCCACAGGTGACACCACGGGGAAGTTAGTTTTCACTTGAGATGAAAGAGGGCCCAAGATAAATCTGGGCTTTGTCATGTTAAAGCCGGTCAGGACGTTTGCTTGGTATTTTCCACCATCTACGTCACACTCAAAATTCCACCGAAATGGCTGAATTTTTGTATATGGTCATTCATCTTATATATAAAAGACAAAGTGTGTATGTTTGTATGTTCCGTATAGACTCAAAAACTGCTCAACCGATGTTCTTGAAATTTTCAGAAAATGTACAGGGAACACACGTGGTGAAAATAGGCTATATATATTATTGAATTTCGGAGGGGCGCACAGTGGATTAATACAAGGATTAATCCTATAGAAAATAATGAAAATTGGTCCAGATTTGGATGCAGCTTCCATATATATTAGCATCTGATATGAGATAAAAATGCACCAAAATCAGTGAAATTTGACACATGCAACCTGAACTAGCCTAAAAAACATTGAGACAATTTTCAAACGGTTTCGGTTTTCGGTTTTGGCTATGGCCATTTTTTATTGATTTACATCTTAAGACTATACAGCATGACTTACTGCTAATTAAAAATAAGTATACATGTGACAATCGCCACCTTCTCCAGTACAAAATTAAGCTGCAGCTTAACTGCGAGCTGAAGTCCATTAATTTTAAAAGTAATATTTTTATAATTATTATGTATGTAAGCCCCAAAATGTCAATTCAAAAAATGGGCAAATAAACACGAGTAAATGCTTAAACTATGTACTAAAACTAAGAACTAAAACTAAAAACTTAAGGCTACTATTTACAAATATTTACAAGGATCTACTGGGACGTTATGTATACGGTGTCAGTAGTGTTCATCGTATTGAACCGTCTGTGGTAAAACATTAGGTTATTTTCGTTGTTATACAACAAACCTTCTTCGTTAATTTTTAATAATGCTACAGGTGGGAGGTGTTTTCGTAGCATTATAGAGTCCCTATCCACAGGATGTTCCAGGAATCCTCGCACGAGCGCATTGTCGACGTTCCGTGAAGTCTCAAGAAAGTTTAGGGCCCCCCTCACCAGGAACCTGTCCAACCTCTCCATGTTTGCCCTGTCATAAACTGCCCGACATGAAGGCCTTTTAAATAAACCATCAGGTGTTATGTATGGGCCCATACCAAGGCAGTAGGTAAGAATTGACCTTTCCCATCTCCTAAGCCTCTCCATCTGGCTTGAAGAGATTACAAACCAGATGGGAAAGGCGTAGGAGATAATAGGTCTTATAACCTGCTTATAAATTAGCAGTTTGATGTTATTGCCAAGGCCACCATTGTGACGCAAAACTCCCTGATAAGCAAAATAAATTTTTTTGGCTCTACTGAGAATGAAATCTACATGTCTGACAAACTCTAGCCGTTCATCAAATATGACGCCAAGGTATCTGATTTTGTCTAACACTTGCACGTCCTGACCACCGATTTTAAGAGCTGGTCGGTAGGATTTATAATTAGGGAAAACCACCTTAGATTTCCCCTTAAACACTATTGCTGAACATTTGCCCACGTTCAGCCTGAGACCCCACTTGGAAAAGAATCCTTGAAGGATATCGAGGTGGGCGTTAAGGCGAGAAGTAACAGCACTAGCTTTCGCTCCAGACAAGGCCAGGATGACGTCATCGGCATACAGTAGCTGCAAGCCTCCATCAGGGGGTTCGGGCATGTCGCTGACGAAGATATTATAGAGCATGGGACCCAGAAGAGATCCCTGGGGAACCCCTGCTCTAACAGGTCGTTCATTCGAGAGCGAGTCTCCGACTTTGAACTTAAAGCTTCTTCCCCGGAGAAAGCTTGCTACTAGCCTGCATGTTTGAGCGTCAACTCCAAAACTTTTCAATTTAAAAAGTATGCCGTCGTGCCATACCGAGTCGAATGCTCTGGCAAAGTCCAGAGCCACTGCGATCGTTCCACGCCTCCTATCAAATCCACTCACCACATAGGATGAGAAGACCGAGAGGGCGTGAGACGTCGAGTGACTCGTCCTGAAACCAAATTGACAGTCTTTGAGGATTCTCTTGTCTTCGACAAGAGCCCTCAGACGTTTCAAAATGAAGGACTCATAGAGTTTGCCAAAAGCAGAGAGCATAGAAATTGGCCGATAACTTCCGCACTTATCGGGCGGAGAGCCTCTTTTGAGAATGGGCACTACCATAGCCTGTTTCCAGGCTGATGGAAAGTAACCCAGATTTAGACACTGGTTGAATAGGATAGCTAAGAATCCAAATATGACATTTCCAGCCTTTTTAAGTGCAGTGTCGGGAATTTTGTCCAGACCACTGGATTTTTTAGCAGGCCTGCGGGCGAGAGCCACGCCAATATCGCTAGGTCGGACGAATCCGGCTTCCCCCCACCTGTCAAAGCTCTCAATAGACGAACCGTCCGCAGTAAATGTGCCGCTAAAGTTTTCCAAAGGAGACCGATCGTCCATTCCCTCGATAGCTCGGTTAACCGAGGTAAGGAAGAAACGGTCGGTCGGCCCCTCCATGGACTGCAGCGCACCCTGCATATGGTCGGCTAAAGCTTCAGCTTTTAACCTATCGTCATAAATGGGCTCATTATTTGAGTCCTTTAGCTCCCCTAAAGGATCCCTTGATTTTAGGCCAGCGGCTGCTTTGACCTGTCCAAAGGTTCTGTTGTCCACAGTGATTCCTTCGAGGAAGGTCTGGTACCTCTCTCGCTCAAATATTTGAATAGAGTCCTCTATTATACGGTCAAGATTCCGCAAGTCAGCTCTTAAAGTGGGAACTCTAGAGGAATCTTGTGTTCTTCTCAATGTCCTACAAATTCGTCTGCGCTGCCGAATGAAGCCCAGAATTCTAGGAGGCAGGTTCCCCAGGGGTGCCCGTTTGGATTTCTGTTTTGGAACAGACGCGTCGATCGCAGATCTGAAGACTGTTTCCAGACCAGTTACCGCCACGTCTATCTCCTCGACAGAAACATTCCTGTCAACAGGTAGGCAAATGTTTGACAGTCCCTCCCTTATTTTTCCCTTATAACGGTTAATGTTAATTTTTTCAAAGTTAAGAAACGTCCCAACTTCCCTCGTTTCTAAACCGTCCATGTCAAGCACAACTTCTAAGGATCTGTGGTCAGACTCATAGTCATAAGCAGTGGCTAAGTTACCACCACCAACCAGGGGTAGACCTGGTGTTCGCAGAAAAACATCTATGAATGAACCAGATGGGCCGTTAGGCCTAGTAGGAACATTCGAAGAAAATATTTGAATGTTAGGACAATCGATAAGATAAGCAGCCAGGGCTGCACCTCTTGGATTTGTCTCTAATCCACCCCATGAGGGGTGTTTCGCATTGAGGTCTCCCCCAATAAACACCTCACCTTCTGAATGTAGGTTAAATAGGTGCTGAAGATCAGCCACCCGAAATTCGGCAGCAGGACTGGAATATAGAGCCGCAAAAGCAACAGAAGAGCCATCAGACCTCCAAACTCTTACTATACATGACTCGATACCCCCAGTGGAGATGGAGATGCGACCGCAGCGATAATTATCTCTAATTAACACCGCGGTCCCACCCCCACGACCACTCTCCCTAAATTGAAAAAAGCCAGTATAACCCTCCAGGTTAAAATTATTATTTGGTTTTAATTTATGTTCCGCGATTAGTATGATATCAGGACGCCTATCTTTGGCAAAATTTTTAAGAAGTGTCGCCTTGCCAATGAGAACAACGAATTAACATTGATGAATGCCACCTTAAAGCTGCGCATTTCCGGCGACAAACAAAAGCCATGCGGACATGGCAGCATCTAGGCCGGCTTTAGCTTTGATCTCGTTAAAGATCGGGCCAAAAGTTTTAGCTTTTTCACATTTCGCGTTGAAGTCAGTGCCGAAGTATTGCACAATATTAGATCCTGCGTTCGGTTGAATAGGGACAGACGCGGGAGGATAACTCGCCGGTCTCGAAGTTCTAGGGGTAGGAGCTGCATTATTACCCATGGTAGCAGCAAATGAAATATCTGTTCGGACAGACGAAAGACGTTGTGACCTAGTTACAGCTCTGTTCTGAATATCAGCCTTAACTTTAGCTTTCTTATTCAGAATCGCCTGACGGCGTGGACAGTCACGAGCACAAGCAGGGTGACCTTCAGTTTCGCAGTTGGCACATCTGCAAGGAGGTGCAGGAGTTTTAACAGTATCCACTGAGGAAGAGTCCACTGATTCAATAACCATCTCCTGGCCTTTAGATGGTATTTGACAATTTTTAGGGCTATGGTTACCACTGCATTTAACGCAGCGGATCGGCATGGTGCAATTACTTGCAACATGGCCGAACCGCTGGCAGCTAAAGCATTGCGTGATATCGCGCCCTTTGTCTTTGGTGATGGTGATATTAATGTCATCAAAAATAGTTCTCAGTTTATTCATATTCATATTTCATATTTCGACAAAATAAAACGAAAAAGATATGTGACCCGTCCCACAGAGGGGAAATTTGTGTTAAAAGTTGATCAAAAGTCCTAGAAAGTTCATTTATACTTCGATTGATATAAAATTTTGCACAAAGCATATCTTCTGTACAAGGATTAATCCTATAGAAAATAATGAAAATCGGTCCAAATTTGGATGCAGCTTCCATATATATTCGCGTCTGATGTGAGATAAAAATGCACCAAAATCAGTGAAATTTGACACATGCAACCTGAACTAGCCTAAAAAACATTGAGACAATTTTCAAACAAATCGGTACAGATGTATATATAGTCCCATATACATAAATTTCATTCCAAATTTTATTTTTTGAAACTTACTTAAATTAAATTTTTCTCAATTCACATGAGAAAAGCCGTGAATTTTTCTGAATAATGCAAACATATTTGATAGGTGTTGGTTTAGTCTGATAAATAAGAGCCCGGTTATAAGGCGGAACAAAATTTAGTGTGAGTAAACCTTGCAATTCCATATAAAAATATTTCATAGTTTAGTTGAGAAAAATTCGATTTTTTCGGAATGGCGCAAATATGCGAAAAATTTCGCGAAAATAATGTAATTTTTATGTTCACCTAATTTCTTAGTTTTCGAAAATTTACTTTTTGTTTTCAGTATGGCCTATGGCCTATGTTTCCCCTCTGTGGGGCGGGGAACCTCCCCTATGCCCTATTTTTTAAAAACTGTATTTTTGCAGGCTCGCTTTTTAAATATGTTATATGCCCAAAACTACTGAACCGATTTTCCTGAAATTTTCAAAGAAGTTACAGGGAGAACCACGGTGAAAATAGTTTATATATTTTGTTGAATTTCTGAGGTGGCGGCGAACCTCCCCTATACCCTACTTTTTAAAAAAGCTATTTCAGCAAAACTAACGAACGTATTTGGGTGCCACCGTGGTACAATGGTATGCACGCCCGCCTTGCACGCTGAAGGTCGTGGGTTCGATTTCCCGGTCAAGCAACATCGAACAATTTTCAACGGTAGCAAAGTACCCCTCAGTAATGTTGGCGAGTATTTATGTTCCTGAGTATTCCAGCCAGGTATTTATTTGTGGCCTTACTTTTTTAAACTTCTAAACCGATTTCCATGTCAATGACAGATGATGTATAGGGATGACCCTTGGTGGAAATAAGCTATATATTTTGCTGAACTTCGGAGAAGCTGGTTATCACCTGTGCCCTATTTTTTAAATGCACTATATATGTAAAACTTAAGAACGTGTCCGTTTCCCCGACCCTGGGTTCATATTTTAGTCATAAGACCCGAACACTCCCACTGCTGTGGGCAGTGCACTGTCTTAAATATTTAAAAATCAATGGAAATACCAGATGTTATGCATAACGAAGTTTTGGTCTTATTGGAAAGCAAGTGTTCAGATTAGAAGGCAACATATCGATAGCTATAGCTTCATCAGGTATATAAGATACATTATAAGAAGGTGAAAGGACGACACGGAAAGGTTGTGAAAGGTTGCCACTTGACATTCATTTGAATGAAGGACACACAGTTAATATTAAATAGAAGTTATCTATCATCTGGAACGAATGTACGAAGGGACACAAAAATTCCCTAGAAGCTTTAGATCGAGTCTTGAAGGATTTAAGAAACAATTCACGTTTAGATTACAGGCAAATGCTTCCAGTTGTACTATTCCAGAAGAAGTCTCAAGTCATTAGTTGTGTTGTGGCCTCAATATCCTACCGAAATGGCTGATATTTTATATTTAGTCTTCGTTAGGGGTATACAAATTTTCAACTGAAATATGTCGGTATAAGGTCCACGTTTTTATATAGTCCCTATAGAACGGTACTCCCGATTTTAGATATTTTGTAAGCTTTAGCCACATTATTCCACCGAACTGGCCGAAATTTGGCATTTGGTCTTCGCTAGGAGTAAAAACATTATGACAGATACAAAAACAAAAAATAGACAGTATAGGTCCACGCTTTGCTACAACCCCCATATAATGGTAGCACCCGATTAAAGCTCTTTTAAAGATTTTAGAAACATGTTTCTACCCAATTGCCTGTTATTGGGATAGAAGACTTACTGACAAAAACCTATCCACATATATCGTGGTTTTTTTGATGAATTTTTTAAACGAGATTGGTGCAATTTGCTATTGTGTGTTGTCAGAGGACACAAAAGCTCTATTCGGAAAATTGATCGATGTTTTGGAACTTGGTATTTTGGAATCTCAATAGGTAGAAAACCTCCACGCAGAAAATGATCAATATAAAGTGATTATCCGCAATTTTGCCTGTTAGGGCGATGATCATTTTAATGTTCATTTTTTTTTTTTTTTTGTCGTTGGAGTTGCGATGGATGATCGAAGATTTTTGCAGTTAAAAAAGGAAAGCGCAAAGTGTTTTAACAGCGTCGGATATTTGTCCGTTCAATCTTCATTGCTTTTTAGCGCAGCCTTAAGAAGTGATTATCATCAGTTAAGATATTTTACTTCTCCAAGGAATAAGCCTTAACGCGAAGGAAGAGTTTAGTACTTTCATAAACGGACGGAAGCTAGTTGTTTCTATTTACTTCAGTACAGTTCGTGGTGGAGGGTATAAAAAGTTCGGCACGGCCGAAACTATCGCTGTTTTTACTTGTTTCAAAAAACTGAAAGAAGAAGGAACAGTTTTCGGAATGGACTGCCTTCTTCGTCGAATATACACATGCAACAATAACGTTGGTAGCAGTTTCAAAACTCAAGGTATATATTTGTGGCTGTAGAAATGACATTTCCTCATAATATATGGACTTAGCCAAAAAATATATAATTCGGACCACTTTTAAGAATTACGTGTTCATCAATGGCTAGGCTGAAAGTCAAATAGCCGCACAAAGACACCAAAATCTTAATATAAACTCAAAGTGATAAGCATTGTTTTAACATTCATAGAAAATATGGTGCATAAAGTCATTAATTTTTTAACGTTACGCCAATTCAGGTGTATACACATGTAGATTGGTATGTTAAAAGCAATGAAAATGTTACATTTTCTTATCAAAATTTATTAGCTAATTTGCTTTAAATTCAGCTATATTTTTTAGTGTAGCCCATAAAACTTCCCCATAGTGTAACTTTAAATTAACCTCAAATTTGATTTACCAACATTTTCTCCTGAGCCTAACTGAGTCGACACGTTTTATGCCAATTCACACTCATTATTAGACCTCTATAACTACTAACTAACTAATTTAAATTTATTTCTTACGCTCATTAGCAGTAATTGTGGCTAAAATGTAAGCCCGAAAAATAATACTTTAAATGCAAATGACTACAGCAAATGGTTGTTTGGCCATTGGAACGGGGGTTATTATTGACCGTACTAGCAAGTAATACGGTCAGAGTTTTCCTGCACCACTTATAACATGGAGTTGGAGTGAGACAATTTATTGTTTTATGAAATGAAAACTAATTTTTCAGTTATTTGGCCAAAGTGCAGTGAAGTGTTGAAATAGGAAACGCACCAAACGCCCGCTCAGCAAATAGCAAAGGCTCGTATAAAATAAAGGTGGCAGTATTAATGTTGTTGGAATTTCTTCCAACAGCGAGCGTAACGGCTAAATTATGCAAAATCATGTGTAGGACTTTGGTCGGCAAAGAAGAAAACCACCTGAAGTGAAAGACGGGCAGGTAGTCAAGAAAATAGTGGCAATGATAGTGGTCAAGGTTTTTCTCATCTTACGCACCACCATAGTTATGCCAACTATGGCCGACTCTTATCTCTCAAAGAAAATCATTTAATTAACACTTTTCTTCCGTTTGCTCTAATTACTGACCCTCCTCTTACCACCCTTTGTGTTGTTGTTGTTTTGCTGTCCCTAACGTTACGCCCCTTTTTTCTTGAATCCGATTTTTTCTCTCTAAAAGTATAGAAAGAAAAACCTTTGAATTTGTTGTAATTCACGCATATGTTAGTTTTGTGCTGCATAATTTCGTTTATTTTTTCTGTGGATATTTTTGCTTTCATTCATTCGACGATAAATATCTTCTGGCCTCTTTTAGTTGAAACAGGTAGGCTGACGACGTTAGGTATGACCGAGTAGAGTTTAGGCATTCGACAATGTAATCATAAATATTTCCTTTTGTTTCCTATGGCCGGATGGAACGTCCAGCCAACTTTGATATACATTAACATACACACACGGTTGGGCTATAAGAATGAATTTGACCTTTCAGTAAATTACAAATGCGAACGGAAATGAAGGTACTACATGAATTCTCTTTGTGTGTTTTTCTACACAGGCTGACCTACGTCTAGTCAACCACTGACGTTTAACCGTTGATTTTACACAGCCATCATACTACCAAGGCGATGTGAATTGTAAATATCAATGCGTACCAAATGATTGCTGGATTCAATTGACTACTTCTTATTGTTGTTGTAGTTATAAGAATGATTTTTCCACTAGCGTGTCGTTGTTGGGGGTTTTTCGTTTGTAGCCGTTTATTGTCTAGCGGTGACAGAAAAACTAAACAGATCTGACCATACACAAGTTGGCAAAGGGGCCAAATTACAAATGAGTATTCAGTGCAAGTATTCTACTGCTTCAGTCAAAATTCGATCAATGACATCGTTATAAGCGCATTTGACTTGTTTTATTTTCTTCTCCAACTCTGACTACCTGCCTAAGTTTAGGCCCTAAACCTCCTTTGTATCGAACTATTATTAATATCTTACTGTGCTTTAAAAATGTAGACATGGCTCGGAATACCATTGATTGCATGGGTCTGTGAAATCGGTCCTATAGTCAACGAAAACATTGTCAGTATCGATCTGTTACCCTTGGGAATTATCATACATTGAAGATCTGGTGGATTTGCTAGGACAAAAACCTCACTGTTATTACACCGATCATATGCACCAATACCGTGTACGAAATTAGAACGAAATTCCAGCAGAGATAACTGGACTGGCAATTGAGACTGGAAAGCTTCGTCAATGGAACCATGAAGAACCAAGAGTCATAGAACTTTCTCTTAACACAACAGACAAGCGGAAATGTGACTAGACCACCTGAAGCAATGCAACATTTGAACAGGATTGAGTAAATTATGGACAACGGTCTCCAATAAGGGCAAAATGCTGTTACTTTCAACAGCGTGGTAGTTACAGATCCGAAGCGGTACGCATGTTGTTGTTGTAACAGTATTTATATGTTTATGTCTATCCATGTTCGTCTGTACATCCGTCTGTTGTAATCACGCAATCTTTCGATCTTATACGTTTCCAATATAAAAGCATATCGTGTAAAACAGTCCAACTAAAAATATTCCGTATTGGACCACGCCTTCATATAGCGTCCATAGAACGGCACCTCCCGATTTTCGGTAATTTGAAGGTTGTGGCATCAATATCCCAACGAAATGGATGTAATTTGGTATTTTGTTTCCATGGGGGTATAAAATATACCCGACGAGAATTATTAGTATATGGGGGCTATATCCCCCATAGAAGCGTACTTAGTCCTCCTTGGGACCAAACAACTTACCCCAGAAATTTGTCAGAATATGTCCACTTTTTGATTTAGCCCCCATTGAACGGTACCTTCCGATTTTCGCTATTTTGTAGGTCGTTACCACATTTTCTCACTGAAGTTGGTGACATTTGGAACTTAGTGTTCTTTGGTGCTTAGCAAACTTTCCCTTGGACGTTTATCAGTAGACATCGGATTTTGCATATTTGCATATTTTTTAATATTAAAGATACGAAGATTCTGATTGGACCAAAATTCGTTTCAAAGAAATCTAAATTCAATGGCAGGGTCATATTTCGTATTTATTATGCATATTTGCATATTTTGCATATGCACAAAATATGCAAAAAATATGCAAAATATGCAAAATATGCAAAATATGCAAAAAAAATATGCAGAATATGCAAAAAATATGCAAAAAATATGCAAAATATGCAAACAGATTTTGGCCGAAAATCGTCATAAAAGTCGTAAAATTGTCATTTAAAGTTGGAAAAACCATCAAAAAATACATAACAGTGTTCTAAACTAAGACTATTGACCGTATAACGTCGATTTTTTCAGCAGATTAATTTGTTATTGAGACCATTTACGACAGTGTGGTGTAGGGTATAAAAATATGGTATTGTAATACCACTTTTATATTATTAAACTATAAGGAATATAAAATTTGATAAAATATCAAACGTTTTATGTAAAATTCAATATTTTCTTTTTTGTAGCATCTTAATTTAATTTGTAGAATTGGGCTGGTTTTAACTCAAAGACCAAATCGATCTCGGATTTTTTAGCCAGGGAGCCGCCTAAACCTTTTAGTATTATTAGATTTTTAGATTGCCAAAGTTTGAGCACAATTCGAATATGTCAACACGTGGTACTGGGGCCTCGAAGTTATGAAAATCTATTTTTTTGCTATTTGGCGACTTCGACGGCCTATATATGTGGAACGGTTAAAGCAACTTGCCCGTATTACGCATTTAATTAATAGCTATTCTGTTCTTAACATTTCTTGCTCAACAAAAATTTACGTAAGTGTTACTGAATTCGAACTAATAAACCCAATGTCCCGAAAAAGGCTTAGGGCAAAAATGGAGTCTATTTAAAAAAAAACAACTTTTTTCTTCCTATATTATCAAATTTTTGCGAATGAAAACGAATATATTTTACTTTATTTGAAAATGTTGCCTATTAGGGCGAAGATCTATTTTAATAATAATTTTAATTCATTTCTCGTTGGGGTCGAGCTTAATGACCGATGATGTTTGCAAGTGAAAAAGGAAAGCCGAAGATTCGAACCCTCACAACCACCATTATGTGACATGGTTCGCCTTTTGTAGAGACTCATCAGACATATCGGCCGTGGAATGGCATCGCTATCCATCAAACATTTCCTTTTTCAAATGCAATTTTGTTTTTACAAAGATGGACATTTGTACATTCATTGTATGGCTTCAATGACAAACGCTTACATTTTGTTCATACATATTTTAACTTACTTATGCCCGTAATTTCAACGTCTGGGTATACGGGTACGCAGCTACCTATTAGTTATCTTTGCCTACGAGTAATTTCTACATGCCATGTACCGAGGCGTGTAAATTTTGAAATGATGTGGTAATATTGGTGATTTTCATTCATGATTTCGCAAAATCATTGCCACATAGAAGTGTTTTACAACTTTTAACACATTGGCAACGATTAACCAGGTAAAATCCTTGGTGTAAGTAACACGGCCGTTTTTGACTCAGTAATGTTACCTATGCGTTGAAATTATAAAATGTTGCTTACACGGGATATATCTGTGAACTCATAGATAGTTTTGGAGCCATCTGGGTACAGATGACAACTTGGTGATGAACTCGACTCCTTGCTATGTCGCTCATAATTTTCAAGTTATTTACCCTCCTTTACCCCTCCTGGTAATTGATGTTCTGTGGTCAAGTTGCAGAATCTTTTTCAAGAAATTCGGAGTTAAAGTGTAATCTCTTGAACAACAATTAAGTCTCACTTGTAATTATGCCTGGTAAACCTTTTTCTAGGAATTTCGGCAGTTAATTTTTGTAAATTTGGATCGATTATTTCTGGAGAAATTTCTATCTTTGCTTTGTTAAGATTTTTGTCGTCTTTTGGATCTTTACGGTGTTTTGCACTATCAGTTCAAACAATGCCAGACCAATAAGTTCAGGACTAGGGTACCACATATGATTTATCATTTTGCTATTTCCTTTATCTGATATTTGTTTGTGAATGCCTTTCGTATTAAGTAAATCTTCAATGCGGTTTAGGTCTTGTTTTGGACCTAAAAATATTTCTGAATATCCTTTTCACTATTTTTTGGATTAAACTATCTATTGTC
This sequence comes from Musca autumnalis, assembly GCF_047663935.1. Classification (NCBI taxonomy): domain Eukaryota; kingdom Metazoa; phylum Arthropoda; class Insecta; order Diptera; family Muscidae; genus Musca; species Musca autumnalis. Next base: position 177,400,803 of record NW_027411977.1, on the reverse strand, counting down.
TCTATTTCTTTTTAACCTATTGATAATGTTTACCCAATATATCCTATATTATATCTATACAAACATTATCTTGTTCATTATACGTTTTGTAAAATCAATAACCCAAACTCTCACTTATAAGACTTAGTTGTTGTCGTGTGGGATACCAAATAAATAAATAAAATAGAAAAAATCATTCTGGGGGCGTCCAGTCTCGAACGATTTAAACGCAAGGTGCTTCTACGGCCTCTTGTTCTTGGGAAGTGGGCTGGGCAGTAGTTTTAAAACACTCTCGCGTACATCGAACTTGGATTTGTCAATCGCAGACTATTCTTATAGAAATCGCTTGAATATGTTTGGTTGATGTCCGGATGTGCTTCCAAACTTGCAGTCAAAAATCCCTCTCAACATCCTCTCCTGCTCGAGCTCGTGGACCCCATTTTTCTAGGCATTTGTACACTGCTAGTTCTTGTTTCTCCCATGAGCTACTGTCAGTTTCAGGAACGCATAGGAGTTGTTCTTTACCCCCATGTGATACCAGAACAGCAACCCGTTTTTTCTTCTCTGTTTTGAGAATATCTGGTAATAGTTTTCCATGCCAGTGCACACAAATAGCCTCGTTCCTTGAAGCTGTTGCGTTTATTTTTCACGGTTTATTCTCCGCTGTTCACGGATGAAGCTTCTAGAGACCTTATATTTGTAGGGATCCTCTCCGATAGCTTCTACTGTAGCCATAATGATACTAGTAACGTTCCTATACACCTTACAGGGGTCCAGCACCAATGACAATTGCATAGTTACGAGTTTCTTGAAGCCACGCTTGATTGTTTTCGGGACAGATGGTTCTTCAGATTCTACGATACGTTTAGCATAAAAACAAGAGCTAGACCTCATTGAAAATCTTTGAAATACGTAAACATAGACAACAAGTATCAGAAAAAGGAAATAACAAAATGATAAATCACCTGTGGATCTTAGTCCTGAACTTGTTGGCTTGGCATTGTTTGATCCAACGGTGCAAACGCCGTGAAGAGCCAAAAGGCAACAAAAATCTTAACAAAGCAAAGATTCAAATTTCTTCAGAAATATTCGATCCAAACTTCCAAAAGAGCAACTGCCGAAAATCCTAGAAAAAGATCTGGCATATTCTTGTTGTTCAAGAGATTAAACATTAACTCCGAATTTCCAGGAGGCGCAAAGTATCCCTGTAGGAAGCATGGGGACATGTGTCGACATGTCAACACTTCGTCTACTATTATGGGGACAAAGTCAACACTTTGTCAACATGTTGTCAACTATTGATACTTTTATCTTAATAAGAATAAGCATTGATTATTTTAACAGATGATAGCCCAACGATTGTTTGGTGTAAAATAATTTTGGCGCTACGTGAAATAGTGTTTTTGTGAAAAATCAATAAAATATCGTGAATTTAATATGTGATTCAACTTTTAATAACGAGTATGACCAAAAGAAATTATAAAAGACAAGTAAAAAAATGGACAATTATGAAAATACAAATTCTGAGGCGGTTGACAACATGTGTGGTGAAACTTCGACAATTAGACATTTTGTGGAATCTTTAGAGATGATTGTGGAGCATGGCGAATATAATGTCCCGTCTTGCTGGAAATGCTGAACCCAATATACATATTTGAACATAATTATGACTTATAATATCCATTGGCCAAGAAAATAAAGGGCGATGATATTTCTGGCAATGTTGATGATATGATATATGTGGCAATGTTGACAACGTCAGTAGTAAGTCAGTATAGATCACCAACATTGGATGGAGTGCAGTTGCATCTATCTCCTGAGGCCAAATACCTAGGTACAATCCTAGATTCTCAACTGAGATGGAAAAGGAACGTCGAGGAACGGACGAAGAGAGGCATGATCGCACTCTATTCATGTAAGAATTCGATTGGGAAAAGCTGGGGTCTAAATCCAGCTATTATACACTGGTTGTATAATACTGTGGTGAGACCCATCCTATCCTACGGATGTCTTGTCTGGTGGCATGCGCTTCGACACAAGTCGAACTCGGGCAGCATAGACAAGGTGCAAAGGGCAGCCTCGATCCTGATAACTGGAGCTTTTAGAAGTACACCACAAGCAGCTCTGAACGCGATGCTAAACCTCTTGCCCACGAGAATTAGCATCAAAGGTCAAGCAGCACGTAGTGCTCTAAGGCTACATGAATTGAATCGTTGGCGTGACAGCACCTATGGTCATGCATGCATTCTTCGAGAGCTAGGGCCAAACCTTGGCTTAAATCAACAGGGGAAATTCAGCGACTACTTATCACCAATCCATAGATTTGATGATTTTGAGGTCGTTATCCCTAGTAGAGATGACTGGACCCGTGGTAACCCTCCTCTGGACGGTCTGGCTTTCTATACAGACGGTTCCAAGATGGAAGAAGGTACCGGAGCTGGCGTCTACTGCGAAAAGCTTTGCCTCGAGTACTCCTATAGGTTGAACAGCGACTGTAGCGTTTTCCAAGCAGAAATCTTCGCGATCAAAATGGCCGCAGAGTTGATAAAAAGTCTGGATGCTGAAATCTTTGAACCGGTGACTATCTTCGTTGATAGTCAGCCGGCTCTTAAAGCCATCAAATCCCCCAATATCAAGTCTGAGGCCGTTCTTGAGTGTAGAACTGCTTTGGCGAACCTAACTAACGCTGTCCGACTCTGCTGGGTACCGGGTCACTGTGACATTGTGGGAAACGAGAAGGCAGATGAATTGGCAAGACACGGATCTCAATCAACAAGTCAAGCTATCACTGTTTCTATTAAACCACCCATATGTCACGTTTTTCGGAAGGTGGAGACGTTCTTTGAAGAACAGGCCAAGGAACTATGGCATAATGAACCAAGGTGCAACGTGTCAAGGGCCATTTGGCCGAATCTTTCAACAAAGAGAACAACTTCGCTTTTAAGTCTGAGTAAATCAGAAATCAGGGTATTGACGGGAGTCATTACCGGCCATTGCTACATCCGAGCTTTTATCGGCAAATGGCAGGATGATGGAGTGGACTATTGCAGGCTCTGTGAAGATGAGGAGGAAACGGAGACGATCGAGCATATTCTATGTCGTTGCCCGATGTTAACTCAAAAGCGGTATAGACTAACAGGAGTACGCTTTCCTCCAAGCTTAACCTTCTACTCAAACATGGAACCAACAATCATAAACAACATCATTAAAATCTGTTGTGGCTGGGACGGCGCGACCCATAAGCGTAACTACTTCTCTGACAGTTTTTTCCACCATCGCCAAAAACCACCCTCTCTGTCTTTATTACATCTTCATTATTTCTTATAATTAATTCTTTGATTATTATTTTCCAAACCACACCCCCTTTTTTCTTTATTCTTCTCTCTTTTCTATTCTCTTTTCAGGTAATTCTGAACCTCCTTTTTTCTTTATGGATGATCACAATGGACCGAAAGGTCTCCGAGTGGCGTAGTCAATATACATATATATTGACTACACATCCCCAAACCTAACCTAACCTAAGTCAGTATAGATTCCCTATTGACATTTCCTACAGGGATATTATTGAAAAATGAGTTACAGAATCCCACTACAGGTATGTGATGAAAACCGAATCGAATCGATTTGCAGAATCGAAATGGTTTATATTCGGAGTGCCTTTGATGATATATACAATTTTGCTTCGCGAAAGCCCCTTATTTGAATAATATTTTTGAAATGCTTTTTCAATTTTATTAAAATGTTCAATAAAATTCAAATATACGATTTCGCTTTATGCGAAAACGAGTCGAATCGTTTTCCATCACATACCATAATGTTTTCGAGGCTGGCTAAACATTTGAATATTTAAATAATAACAAAGTCGTTTTCATTGCCAGAAATATCATCGCCCTTTATTTTCTTGGCCAATGGATATTATAAGTCATAATTATGTTCAAATATGTATATTGGGTTCCGCATTTCCAGCAAGACGGGACATTATATTCGCCATGCTCCACAATCATCTCTAAAGATTCCACAAAATGTCTAATTGTCGAAGTTTCACCACACATGTTGTCAACCGCCTCAGAATTTGTATTTTCATAATTGTCCATTTTTTTACTTGTCTTTTATAATTTCTTTTGGTCATACTCGTTATTAAAAGTTGAATCACATATTAAATTCACGATATTTTATTGATTTTTCACAAAAACACTATTTCACGTAGCGCCAAAATTATTTTACACCAAACAATCGTTGGGCTATCATCTGTTAAAATAATCAATGCTTATTCTTATTAAGATAAAAGTATCAATAGTTGACAACATGTTGACAAAGTGTTGACTTTGTCCCCATAATAGTAGACGAAGTGTTGACATGTCGACACATGTCCCCATGCTTCCTACAGGGATGTATTTTTCTTTAATAAAATATACTATTTAAACAAAAGTGTAAGATCATCGTCTTATTAAATGTACCATATAGCTTTTTAATCTATAAAAAGTTCATATAAGCCAAATAACTTAATAAGGAAAGTCTGGTACCAATGTTTCCATATGACCCTTTATGAACTATTGACTCACTACCTCCAATGTCTCCACTGACTCACTACCTCCAATGTCAACACATGGTTCCTTAGGAACTACTGACTTACTACTGACATACTAGTTCCAATGTCAGTACTGACTTTCGAATGACACGTTCATACAAAATGTCTATAGGAAATTACATTAGTTGTCTACAGTTTGTCGGTAGTACTGTTGACAACGTCAGTAGTAAGTCAGTATAGATTCCCTATTGACATTTCCTACAGGGATGGTAAACAACTTGAAAGTTGCGAACTACATAGCAGAGCGTTCTTCAAGTAGTCAGCAGTACCCAGAAAAAATTTAATTTAATTTAGAACAAAATGTCAAAGACATTTGTTTTCATTCCAAAAATTGATAAAAATGAAGAAAATGTTTTTTTAATAGTCTCCATTTTCGCACAAAGGCGTACCTAGTCACGTTTTTCGGGACATTGGCTTTATTATCTCGAATTCTGTAATACTTACGTAGTTTGTTGTTCAGCAAGAAATGTTAAGGACAGAATGGCCTTTAATTTAATGTTTAATATGGATGAAAATCTTTAACCATTCCAGAGAAATGGGTCGCCGACTAAAAACTTTATGCGGTTGCCGCCTTAAAAAATCCGACATCGATTTGTTCCCTTTGAACAATAACCAGCCCAACGCTACAAATTATTACAAAGAAAGTATTGCATTTTACATAGAGCGTTTGATATTTAAATTTTATATTTTTGCATAGTTTAATAATAAAACAAGTAAAAAAGCATTAAGTTCGGCCGGGCCGAACTTTTCATACCCTCCACCATAAAATATTCATTCCTGTCCCCAACTTTAAGTGAGTACGTTAAAATGTCAGATAATGTACATAAAATGCTTCATTCGGGAGGCCCTTTTTTATGGTGCCTATATCTAACTGTTGACAATTTTTGGTGGGCTAGAAATTGGGAGGTACTGTTATATAGGAGTTATAATAAAACATGGGCCTATGTTGACAGTTTTTGATGGGAGCCTTTAATGTCAAATAACTCCTAATTCGGTTAAAAAATTTAGCTAGAATCCTCAAAATTTCAAATGTCATTAACAGCTAGTTCGGAGGTATCTGGGCTATACGAAAATATGAACTTAAATGAACAATTTTTGTTGACTTTTAAATTTCAAATTACAGAAAGTTCGTCCAAAAAATAAAGCTAAGGTACGGAAAATCGGGAGGTTTGTTTTGGGGCTATACAAAAACATGGACCTACGTTCGGTTAAACATTTTAAGTAAAATCCTCAAAGTACCGAAAATAGGGAAGTATCATTATATTGGGGCTATGTTGAAAATTGTTGATGCAGATGTGTGGTGACCACTACAACCTTCAAATGTCAAATTACAGTTAGTTCTGTTAAAAATTGTAGCTAAAATTGCCAAATTACTGAAAATTGGGAGGTACCGTTACATGGGAGCTATATCCGAACATGGACCTATGTTGACAATTTTTGATGGAGAGATGTTGTGACGACTAAGAACTTCAAATGTCAAATTACTGCTTGTTCGGTTTAATATTGTAGCTAAAATCATCAAATTACTGAAAATCGGGAGGTACCGTTATATGGGGGCTTTCTTGACAATTTTTGGTGGAGAGGTGTGGTGACCACTAAGAATTTAAAATGTCAAATGTTCAAATTACAGATAATTCGGTTAAAACTTGTTGGTAAAATTCTCAAAATACCTGAAATCGGGCGGTAACGTTATATGGGGGCTATTCCAAAACATGGACCTATGTCCACTAGTTATATAAGTTTATTGACATTTAAGAACCCAAATTGATAGCTAAATCGGTCGGAAAATGTAGATAAAAACGTCAAAATGCCGTAAATCGGGGGTACCGTTATATGGGGGCTATACCAAAACTTGGACCTAGGTCCACAACTTTTGTTATATAAGTTTAGTTACACTTAAGAACCCTAAATGTCAAATTATAGCTATATCGGTCTGAAAATGTAGCTAAAAACGTCAAAATCCCGTAAATCGGGGGCTACAGTTATATGGGGACTATACCAAAACGTGGACCTATGTCCACAAGTTTTGTCACATAAGTTTATTGACATTTAAGAACTTCAAATGTCAAATTATAGCTAAATCGGTCTGAAAATGTAGCTAAACCCGTCAAAATACCGTAAATCGGGGGGTACCGTTATATGGGGGCTATACCAAAACGTGGACCTATGTCCACAACTTTTGTTATATAAGTTTACTGACTTTTAAGAACCCTAAATGTCAAATTATAGCTAAATCGGTCTGAAAATGTAGCTAAACCCGTCAAAATACCGTAAATCGGGGGGTACCGTTATATGGGGGCTATACCAAAACGTGGACCTATGTCCACAACTTTTGTTATATATGTTTGTTGACACTTAAGAACCCTAAATGTCAAATTATAGCCAAATCGGTCTGAAAATGTAGCTAAAAACGTCAAAATACCGTATATCGGGGTGTACCGTTATATGGGGGCTATACCAAAACGTAGACCTATGTCCACAAGTTTTGTTATATATGTTTGTTGACACTTAAGAACCCTAAATGTCAAATTATAGCCAAATCGGTCTGAAAATGTAGCTAAAAACGTCAAAATACCGTATATCGGGGGGTACCGTTATATGGGGGCTATACCAAAACGTAGACCTATGTCCACAACTTTTGTTATATAAGTTTATTGATACTTAAGAACCCTAAATTTCAAATTATAGCTAAAACGGTCTAAAAATGTAGCTAAAAACGTCAAAATACCGCAAATCGGGGGGTACCGTTATATGGGGGCTATACCAAAACGTGGACCTATGTCCACAAGTTTTGTTATATATGTTTGTTGACACTTAAGAACCCTAAATGTCAAATTATAGCCAAATCGGTCTGAAAATGTAGCTAAAAACGTCAAAATACCGTAAATCGGGGGGTACCGTTATATGGGGGCTATACCAAAACGTGGACCGATATAGCCCATTATCGAACTTGACCTGCCTGCAAACAAAAGACGCATTTTCCCAAAATTTCAGCGTCCTATCTCTATTTTTGTGGATGCTAGAGTGATTACCACAGACGGACGGACGGACGGACGGACGGTCGGACGGACGTGCTCAGATCGACTTAGAATTTTACCCTGATCAAGAATATATATACTTTATAGGGTCGCAAATGAGTATTTCAATGCGTTACAAACGGAAAAACAAACTTAATATACCCTCCATACTATGGTGGAGGGTATAAAAATTGTTTTACAATACCATACTTTTATACCCTACACCACACTGTCGTAAATGGTCTCAATAACATAATAATCTGCTGAAAAAAACGATGTTATACGGTCAACAGTCTTAGTTTAGAACACTGTTATGTATTTTTTGATTGTTTTTCCAACTTTTATTGACAATTTTACGACTTTTATGACGATTTTCGGCCAAAAACTGTTTGCATATTTTGCATATTTTTTGCATATTCTGCATATTTTTTGCATATTTTGCATATTTTGCATATTTTTTGCATATTTTGCATATTTTGCATATTTTTTGGCATATTTTTTGCATATATTTTGCATATTTTTTGCATGTTTTTGATATGACCCCAAATATCGAAAAATTGACCCTTAAAACGCCTAGATCCAGAATTTGAGTCCAATCGGATGAGAAATAAAAAACATGCAAAAATCCGATGTCTATTTATCAGTATAGGTCCACGTTTTGATATAGCCCACACATAATGGTACCTCCCAGTTTTCGGTATTTTGAAGGTTTTAGCCGCATTATCCTAGACGAATATGTAAAATTTGGTAAGTTGTCTTCGTTGGGGATGTACAGCAATACTGCAAAGAATTATCAGTAAAGGTCCACGTTTTGATATGGCTCTTATAATAGTACCTCCCGATTTGCGGTATTTTCAAGGTTTTGAACGCATTATCTTACAGAAAGAAGTAGAATTCCGTATATATTTCTCATTGGGGATATACAGCATTTCTATCAGGAATTGTCGGTATAGGTCTATATTTTGATGTAACTCCATAGAAGGTACCTCGAGATTTTCGGGATTTTAAATATTTTTTTTATTTTAGTCACATTATCTAACCGACATGGCTGATGTGGGTATATTGTATTCGACATGGGTATAAAACATGTTTACAGCAAATTGTAAATAAAGAAGCACGCTTTAATATAGCTGCCATTGAAAAGATATAGCGGGTTTATCGAAATCTGTAGAAAAACTCCACGCAGAAAATTGTAAATATTGGTTAATATTTTGGTATGTACATTGTAAAGTAAGTGATATACTCCAGTTAGAAGAGTCCACGTGTCCTAGAACGTGACGCAGGATTTTGTACTTTCATAAACGAAGGGGAACTAATTGTTCCACACGCAGAGAAAAAAATATGATTGATCCAACAATATTCGAAGAGCAAAATATGTATTGTAAAGATATTGTTAAATTCCAAATGTAGTATTGTGATTCCAACAATTGGGTTTTGTTAAATCCAAAAATAGTTTTTGTCAACTGGACAATAGTTCTCTCTTTTCTTCGACAATTTTTTCTCTTCTCTCGCTATTCGATGCCGTGTTGAAAAACACAATTATGGTGAGTTTTGTTTGTATGACATGATGCCTTTATCTTTGTTTTTGTGTGTATGTATACCAACAATGAGACTGTTGTTTTTATTTGTTTCTGTTTTGTGTTTCATTCTTCTATCTTCATTGTGCTTTGAGGTTTGGTGTTATACCGGAGTTTGTTATGGTGTTTAATTATACCTTATGTTGTGGTGGGTGCTTGTAGCTTTTTGTTTGTCTTTGTTGTCAGCCAATGCAGCAAACCATGTATTGTGTTCATCAATGGTTGCAATATAATACGCGACATTTATATCCAAGTTATGTGAAAAGTGTATATGAGAAGTATATACACTCAAATCAAAAATTTCTGGTGTAGGGTATAAAAACTGTGTGTAAGTCAAATTTCAATCTTAAAATGCGTTTTTATCGAATCTTCATTTTTATACCCTCCACCATAGTATGGAGGGTATATTAAGTTTGTCATTCCGTTTGTAACACATCGAACTAATCATTTGCGACCCTATAAAGTATATATATTCTTGATCAGGATAAAATTCTAAGACGATCTAGCCATGTCCGTCCGTCTGTCCGTCTGTTGTAATCACTCTAGCGTCCGCAATAATTGAGATAGAGTGCTGAAATTTTGCACCCGGGGGTATTTTTACCATAGGCAGGTCAAGTTCGAAGATGGGCTATATCGGTCCACTCTTTGGTATAGCCCCCATATAACGGTACCTACGGATTTGCGGTATTTTGACGTTCTTCGCCACATTTGCAGACCGAATTAGCTGTAATTTGGCACTTAGGGTTCCAAGTGATCAACAAACTTATTTCCCAAAGGATACGGGCATAGGTCCATGTTTTTGTATAGTCCCCATATAACGGTACCTCCCGATTTTCGGTATTTTGAGAATTTTAGCCACAATTTTTAACCGAACTATCTGCAATTTGACATTTGAGGTTCTCAGTGGTCATAAAACATCTCCACGAAACATTGTCAACATAGGTCTATGTTTTGGTATAGCCCCCATATATCGGTACCTCCCGATTTTCGGTATTTTGAGAATTTTAGCTACAATTTTTAACTGAACTAGCTGTAATTTGCCATTTGAGGTTCTCAGTGGTCATGAAATATCTCCACCAAACATCGTCAACATAGGTCCATGTTTTGGAATAGCCCCCATATAACGGTACCTCCCGATTTTCGGTATTTTGAGAATTTTAGCCACAATTTGTAACCGAACTATCTGCAATTTGACATTTGAGGTTCTCAGTGGTCATGAAACATCTCCACCAAACATCGTCAACATAGGTCCATGTTTTGGTATAGCCCCCATATAACGGTATCTCCCGATTTTCGGTATTTTGAGAATTTTTGCTGCAATTTTGAACCGAACTAGATGAAATGATTGGTATTTTGAGAATTTTAGCTACAATTTTGTCTGTTCAAAAATAATCGTCAATATAGGTCCATGTTTTGGTATACCCCCCAGACCATTGCCACCGTGGTGCAATGGTCTGCACGCCCGCCTTGCACGCAGAAGGTCGGCGGTTCGGTTCCCCGGCCAGGCAACATGAAACACTTTTTCAACGGTGGCAAAATACCCCTCAGTAATGTTGGCGACATTTCCTGAGTATTTCAGCCTTGAAAAACTTCTCCATAAGTGGTGTCTTAAGACACGCCGTTCGGACTCGGCGATAAACAGTAGGTCCCATATCATTGGGCTAAATATGAATCGGGGTGCACTCATTGATATGAGAGAAGTCTCCCTTGTCCGTATGGGATGTTGTGGAACAATGTTTTTTTTTTTTTTTGTCCATATAACTGTACCTCCCGATTGTCGGGAATTTTCAGTGGTCACGAAATTTCTTCACTAAAATTCGTCAACATGGGTCCATTTTTGAGGGTCTACATTGTTTTGATGAAACTACCCTCAATTTGACTCTTGAAGTTCCCTGCAGCTATAAATCTTTTCCGCCAAAAATTTAAAGATAGGTTGACTCGTTGATATAGGTGGTACCTTTCACCTACCTGTACACATTTTTTGGATTAGATTATATAACACTGTGCAACAAAATGGAGGTGAAAGTTTGGGGCACGGAAAATTCCTCTTGGGAAAGAAAGGCCTTGGTGAGTATATTATGAACCCCGAAGGACAGTCGAACTTCCGCGTTATGGCGTGATGAAATTTTTGTTAGAGACCCTGTGGGCCATCAGGAATTAGCGTTATATCTTTGTTCACTATTGCTTAAATGATCTACAAAAACAACAAACAAAGATATAATGCTAATTCATGATGGCTTACCGGGTCTCACGGCGCATCTGTCCATCGGGGTTTTTAATATAAACACACCAAAGGCTTTCATCTCCAAAAGGAATTATCTCTGCCCCAACATTTGTGTTTACAGTGTAACCTAAGCAATAGTGGGAGGCAGTAGGAGTCTATCCATTATCGAAAAGTTGTGGAAGGAACCTAATTATTCCATTTTAATTAAGACTATTTTATGGTGGAGGGTATAAAAAAACTTAACGACTTTTTACTTGTTTTAGATGTGACGCTCTTTGAGTTATTGAGCGATTGTATGTATTATAAAATACTCACGATACACACAATCGAGGGAACATATCGGCCTTTTTGCAGAAAATTTACTTACGTTGATACTGAGGTGTGGAGTATTGTAACTCGCGAATTGTTGTAATATACCATAACTATTGAAAGCATTTAGGTAAAATAAACTGTTTTAGCACGATTCACCGATGGATTTCTTAAAATTATAATTTGAGCGGAAGCTGTGGCCATATTAATGTACAAAAATAGGAAAAAATCGTTGAAGGAAAGAGTTTTCTTAAGTAAATTTTCAATTAGTGGCTTTACAATACAATGTAGAGTATAATGTTCAAAGAAGAAGTTAAAGAATACACTTCAGAGATGAAGCTTCTAATGTATGATTTTTTAATATAACAACTGCATCAATCTCAAACGGATGCTGACATTTTGAAGACTGAAAAATTGGGTTTTTTGAATTTTTGCTCTAATCGGGACGCGCAACTGTACTCGTTTAAAAACTGATTATGAGATTGTAGTACTCGCGATTACGCATTTTTTGATGGGCGTGTAACCTTCAAAGTTCACAACAATCTCAGCTTAAAGTCGAAATTTTTGTGCGTAAATTTGTATAAAAAACCTGTTTTTTGATTCAAAATTTGCAACTGCCATTGAATTGTCGGTGAAATCCGCGTGAACTTAGTCTTTTTACGTTCTGAATCTAATAAGCCATGACGCGTCCAAATTCGTCCACTAGATCGGCGGATACGATACCTCTCAAATTTCAAAAATCTGCAAAACATGTTTTTGAAAATTGCGCGCATTGAAACGCGTTTTGGAAGCGTAATTTTTACTGAAATAAATAGAGCTATATGCCTGTTTAAAATGTGCGAAAACATGTATTTCAAAACTATCGCTAATCTGGAGATACAATTGATTTTTTCTAAAAATTAAGTGCGATGCTACATCCACGCTTCTTGATGGATCGCAATGAAACGACATCAAATGATGTATTTTTTTAAAGGTTATCATCGAAATCGGATGCGCATAAAATGTAAATGAACTTCGTGGATATTATGACCATCTAACTGCATTTTGCGTCCTAAAATGCAACAGACGCTACATCGTGGCCGCCAAATAGAATTTCACAAACTGTACACCAAATAAAAGGGATTGATTCGCTGAGTTGGAAAATCGGATGCGCATCATGTCATTCTCACTATTACGCGGTTTATATGCGTTTCAAATGTTGTAATATTCAATATAACATTATTTTAATGTTATGCCACAATTGGATTTCCTTGTGATTTAATATAATGTTCTAAAAATTAGAATAACATAATTTTTTTTCGTCATATTTTCTTTGTATTTTTGCAAATAACATCAATACTATAGCTCCAAACTTCACGACTTAGGTTTCATTTTATTCTTCACAATGTCTGGATGCTGCTATAATTGTTTATATATATTTTTAAGTATAAGTGCTATTGTTTCAAAATTATGTTTGTAAATACGGGAAATTATTTAACAAATTTAATTTTTCGCGAATCCATTGAAACTTTTCGATATTTTTTTGCATCATCGTAAAGGGTGCGAATTCAGTTAAAGATAATTGGATATAACACCTTACTATATTAAGCCGCGATTTTTTAGAATTTTTTCTAATTAGCATATTTAAAACGGTCATATCTTTTGCGCGCAACGATCAAAGTTGGTAACGGAAACACATTTGGAATGACGATTTTTTTCTTAATCTATGTACCAAAAATCATAGATGTAGAATCAAACAAGTTTTTTGATTTTTTTTGAAATGGAAAAGACGATTTTAGACATTTTTCCTGATATGTATCTGTGTCGTATTTCTTTGTATGAGTTCTATTCAAGGTATTATGATCCGATAAACTTATGTGAATGTCATCTAGGAATAATTTTCAAAAAGAAAAGACTTAATATTCCTAGAAATTTTCTACAATATAATTGTATAGTTCATCACTGAAAAACTCAGAATTTTCTTTCTTTCTTTCTTTTCTCATTTTTCAATTTCAATATTTGCTTTGCATTTGTTGCTTTTGATGTCGTTGCAGTGGCAAGTAAGGTTTATTTGCTGGTACATCATTTGTTGTTGTTTTTTTTTAACATTCGTACATTTTATTGCCAACAATTGACGGCCTAATGGTCGGAAATTTACTCATGCGTGTTGAAAATGCTCGCACCTACATCCTTTCGACAATGTTTTAAAAATTAATTTGTTTTTATGCTTTGGCTGTTTGGCCATCAGCAAGCAGCATTGATGGTGGTGGTGCTATACGCTGCTGCTGTTGTTGTCTTCTTTTTATTTGAATTTAAGTTTTATTTATTCATAGATTTTATGGCAAACAATGACGCTTAATAAAAAATGAATAAAAGTACCAACAACGACGGCACACAATTGTACATACACCATTGCTTGTATTCAAAAAAGAACGTTTCACTTCAATTTATTTGAAAGAGGCAAACAAAAAACACCAACAACACCAGCAATAACAAAACATAAAAATACACGAAAAAATCATATCAAAATGTAAAAAATGGACATACATACATATACATATGTATATGCAATTAGAATGGGTTATTAAAATGGATTTTACTTTGATTATACTACCACACATCAGAATTGGACACCAATACATATGTATAGGTAGACGCTATTTTGTATGCCTTGTATTTCGAACTGAATGCATTGTCTTCGAACGGGACATGTACTTGTCTTCCAATCAACAGGTACTTGATGCTACTGGATGTCAATAGATTGGAAAATTGACTTTCGCATAACTTTAAAACGTTCTCTTATATCTTACCAGATTTCATACTCACGGGTCATCACGGCGGTAACTTGCAAGCAGGTACTGCATCGCCAACTGTGTGCTGATCCTTTTTCTGTTTCTCCTCATGAAGATGATCCACTGGTGTCGTGTGGTCTGAATACTCTTCCACCTTTAACATTTGCATACCACACTAGCGCCGCATTATATATCACACACCAATTTATTGCTTTGTAACAGGTCAAAAAGTTTCTTTTTCTTCACCCCAAATGCTTCTGACCAGCGACATGAGGACCCTGTTCCTACTTTTTATCTTGTTGCAAATAGCTGTGACATGCGCAGACGACTTGAACATGCCATCGAACGTTACATCCAATATTTTGTGGTAGTTTGTGATCGGAATTGAAACACTATCGGCCGATATGTTCAAGGGGAGCTTCATGTGGTGAACAGTGAGGCAATGGACTTAGCGGTGGTATTCTCATATTCCTCAGATGGAAGAACTTATCTAAGTAAGCTATGTAAATATTTAACCTAGTACATATGTCGTCGACGATACGACCCGGCCCTGAAAATCTTCCGCATACAATCAATCATCCGCACACTTTACAATCTTTATGCCATCTGGAGGATTCGAAATTTCAGAAAGTTAGAGCTTAAGCAGTTCCGAAGATATTACTCCGCCTTGGGGAACTACATGTTTCACTCTACAGATCTTGGACTTTTTATTTCTAGCGTCCATATATATAGTAGATTATCCAACGTTTCAAACACAGATGAAGGGAAGTCTTCTCTATGTCCTCGAACCGGTTGGCAAGATTGACTGTAACGAAGACCTTCGACAGGTCAAGAGCCACCATGATTGTTCAATCGCACTGCCTGCTCCTGTCCAGTCCTTGACTGATATGCGTGAAACTGGATCAATCAACATGATGAAGATCGGCCAGTACAATTCGCCCCATATGGCATCCTTGGCTTCAGTAGCGAGATCACCCTTCCTACTTCCCAAGCTTATGATACAATATGGCTAGCTAAGGATAGATTGAAGACATTTGCAAGTACTCAACACCTGGTTCACCCAGTTGCTTGTGAATTGAGATTTTGTGTGACCCAACCGTTTTGAATGATGACAATCAGCTTTACTATGGCTCAGAAAAATACGACACTTAGAGGTAATGAAGTCGGATGGCCTGTTAACGGAGATGATAATTGGAAATTGGTCTGAACGAGGACACGTCATTTATCAGACCGGATGTGACAATTGTGATATCTGGCGAACTGTGGAAATTTTCTCTTATCTTTCTTAAATCTATGACAACATGATCTCGGATTGAACTATGGTTCAGAAAAGTACGACGGTCAGAGGTAATGAAGTCGGGTGGCCTGTTAACGGAGACGATTTTCTCTCAACCTTTCTTAAATCGATGACAACATGATTCGTAGAGTTGGGTAGAGTTCCAAAACGTATGAGGAACATCATGAAATGTTACGTGTGGTATTAAGTATACGCAGTTTGTTCAACAACAAAAAAATGTGGGCCAATAGAACTGCGAAGTGAACGAGATAGTTCCATACAGTTCCTTTGGAACAACTCTATTGATTCGGATTGTGTCCGTTTAGATGTACATATTAAAGCGAGAGCATATACACGCAAAGAACAAATATGATTGATGCAGCAATATTCGAAGAGCAAAATATGTATTGTAAAGGTATTGTTAGATTCCGCATGTAGTATTGTGAGGCCAACAATCGTTTTGTCAATTACAACAATTGTTTTTGTCATATCCAACAACAGTTGTTTTCAACTGGACATTATTATTCTCTTTTTTTCGACAATATTATTCTCTTCTCTCGGTATTCGATGCCGTGGTGAGAATACAATTTTGGTGAGTTTTGTTTGCATGACAGAATGTCTTGTTTTTTGTGTATGTACCATGTAACTTGAGATTCTTGTTTTTATTTCGTTCTTATTTCTCATTCTTTTTCGGGTGTTGACATTTGTGTTATACCGGCACAATCTGAGAAGAAGAAACTTATGACCGTTATCCTGTCCATGACATTAAAATTATTCTAGGCGATGTTAATGCCAAAATTGGAAAGTGGAATACATTTGGCCCAACAGTCGGGAAATTCAGTCTCCACAGTAAAACATCTGACAACGGTATGAGGCTGATACACGTTGCAGCGGCAAAAAACATTGTAGTTAGCAGCTTCAGATTTAAGCATCTCGACATTCGTAAGGGCACATTGTGATAGATGGAAGACATTTATCGAGCGTGTTGAACCTGCGTTCGTTCCGAGGAGCAAACATAGACTCGGACGACCACCTTGTTGCAGCAAAGGTACGTACACGGTTAAACGTACGAACAGATACAACACGAAATTTGGAAAAGTGGGAGTGTGAAAAAATCGATATGTACAGGAGCCAGAATTAAGTCCGAAAGTTCTACCAAAGAGTGAAACATCAAACTGATGGATTTGGTACACGCACATCCTCCTGTAGAGACCAGCAAACAGTTGGTATCCAAAAGTAGCGAAGACGACGAAGATACCACAGATCCAATCCCAGAAGATGGTATTGAATGCATACCGCATGGCCAAAATAAGGTAATATAATAATATAATTGTTCCACAAACATCCCATAAGGGACAAGGGAGACTTCTCTCATATCAATGAGTGCACCCCAATTCATATTAGCTCAATGATATGGGACCTACAGTTTATCGCCGAGTCCGAACGGCGCACAGTGTTGCCTCGTGGACAAAAATCAAAAATTGTGATGTTAACTTTTACATATGTTCATGATTTTTTCTTACAGTAAACACATCCCATACAACGAATCTGAAAGAATTTTGTCGATATGTGCATCCATAATGAAGTTATAGCCCTTGAAATATGAAACATATTTCCCAGGTAATCTAAAGCGGTAATCATATGAAAATTGGACAATTTTTAAAATAACATTTTCTGAAAAGTTTGTTGATGGGTGGGCTATAAATATAAAATTTTAGTACAAAAAGTTGACATCAACTGCACGTGGGCAATGTACCGGTATCAAGAAGTCAAAATTTAAATTTGATAAAAAAAAATTCAAATTCTTATTATTTAGTAGAGCAGATCTTTTGATTGCCACCTATTGCTACCTCGGCTCTTGTTTTCCGTTAATTGGACATCTCTTCCAAATAAATATGTGCAAAAACTTTCTGCCCATCCCTGCAACCTTCTGAGATATATCGGTTCAGATTTTATATAACCCCCATATATATATCTTTTCCCGATTTAGCTACAACTTGTTCAATTTTGATCCGATAGCCTTTAAATTTAGTACGTGTTATTTTCTTAGGCTCCTGAGTAGGTACACCGATTTTCACAAAAATCGGTTCAGATTTGGATATAGCCCCCATATATATCTATCACCGATTTTGCTATAACTCGGTCAATTTTAATCGAATAGCCTTCAAATTTTTTGTGCGATATTTTCTTAGGCCCCTGAATAGATTCACCGATTTTTGTAAAAATTGGTTCAGATTTGGATATAGCCCTCATATACATCTTCCCACGATTTTGCTATAATTCGCTCAATTTTTGATGAATAGCCTTCAAATTTAACATCGGATGTTCCTCAGGCCCCTGTTCAGTTTTACCTTTGACCTATGTTGATGAATGTTTGCACAAGTACTTATGAGGGCACAGGAATGAAAAAAATCAACTTTGGTCCATATCGGTTCAGGTTTGAACATGGCTTCGATATATAATTTCGCCCGATGTCATTCAAGTACGGATAATTACGTCATATTTTCTTATTTAAACAATAACGTTGCGTGTTTAGTGAAAATATATATGAGAGCTATATCCAAATCTAAACCGATTTTTGTCAAAATCGGTGGAACTGAAAAAGGCCTTAAGAAAACATCCCATTTTAAATTTGAAGGCTATGTTTCAAAAATTGATCGATTTATAGCAAAATCGGTGAAAGATATATATAGAGCCTATATCCTAATCTGTATCGATTTTTGCGAAATCAAAATTTTGCAAAATCGGGGAAAGATATATATGGGAGCTATATCCAAATTTGAACCGATTTTTACGAAAATCGGTGAAACTACTCGGGGGCATAAGAAAATATCACATATAAAATTTGAAGGCTGTTCGATTAAAATTGACCGAGTTATAGCAAAATCGGGGAAAGATATATATGGGGACTATATCCAAATCTGATGCGATTTTTGTGAGAATCGGTAGAGCTACTCATGGGCCCAAGAAAATATTACATATTAAATTTGAAGGCTATTCGATCAAAATTGACCGAGTTATAGCAAAATCGGGGAAAGATATATATGGAGGCTATATGTATCCAAATCTGAACCGATATGGACCAAAGTTGAAATTTTTCAACAACATTACTGAGGGGTATTTTGCCACCGTTGAAAATTGTTTGATGTTGCCTGGCCGGGGAATCGAACCCACGACCTTCTGTGTGCAAGGCGGGTGTGCATACCATTGCACCACGGTGGCACCAAAATGAGGTAAAGACAGCAATAAACCGACTGAAGAATAATAAGGCAACAGGAGCCGATGGCCTACCAGCCGAGTTTTTCAAAATCGGTGTATTCATTAGCTAGTTAGCACCACGTGGCAGGATGAACTGGTATGTGGTAGGAAGAAGTGTTAAGACTGTATGCTCTAACTATGGCGGCATAAGTCTTTTCCCTATTGCCTACACGATAATATCAGGGAAAATGTTAAGTAATTGGTTTCGAAACAAGAAAACGAGCCATTTTTACATTTAAAATGACAGATAATTGTGATAAAAATGTGGGTGATTTTGCAATAATTAGTTGGTCGACTTATTTAAGGGAAGGAAGAATGTACAACTAACAAATTAACTCACGAAGTTCAATAATAATAACCAAAACCAATATTTTTACTTCACGAGGTTGAACTTTCTGCAAATAGAATGCATATGTAAAATATTGCCAGTTTATACTGATTTTGCAATAGACATCCGATTTTACTTGTTCACATCCAGTTTAGAGGAAATCTCTAAGTTTTTTGTCTTCCTTGGTAACACAGGAGCATTATCTTCCCATTGCTTAGAGCAGTAGTTCAAAGTACGCGAAAAGGTTCCAATGGCTCGTAGTAAGCATTTCTGAAAAATGTCGAAATCTGTACCCCATACATTCCTAAGTATCCTAATGTGACATTTTCGACTGTTTCATGAAGTATATTTATTTCTTAATTAATTTTGAGTAGGGGGCCACCGTGGTGCAATGGTTAGCACGTCCGCCTTGCACTCAGAAGGTCTGCGGTTGAAATCCCAGGCCAAGCGACATCAAAATTTTCAACGGTGGCAAAATTCCCCCTCGGTAATACTGGCGACATTTCCTGAGTATTTAAGCCATGAAAAACTTCTCTACAAGTGGTGTCGTAAGACACGCCGTTCGGACTCGGCAATAAAAAGTAGGTCCCATATCATTGAGCCAAATATGAATCGGCGTGCACTCATTGATATGAGAGAAGTCTCCATTGTCCCTCCAGGGATGTTGTGGGAACATATGTATGTATTAATTTTGAGTTAAAAAACCAACTAAAATGGAATTGTTTGAGACGTAGGTGGCTCTTTTTTCGTTAATATGACCTGGTACTTTTAAAGGCGATCTGGCAACCCTACTGATAGTTGTATCCTGTAGGTAATATTTATGATTGCTTAAGTCTGGAGTATTCCCCCATTGGCTTAACTCTATTATAGAGAGTAATAACATAACACATTGCCAGCCTGTAAAATTTACTGATCGCCACGAATATCATGATTTCATCCCGGCGAATGGAATTATCAATTGGCTTTTCAGTTTTTGAAATCATGATTTTTTAGTGAAAACCTGAACTCTTTAAGCATCGAGTATTCTCATGTGATTGAGAATAAAGCTCATTTTTCGGCTTTTCCAAAAAACACCAGAACAAAATATTTGCAAGTTTTATTGTAATTGAAGAGAGATCATCCTCCTGAACTAAAAATTTCATAAATTGTCTTATTTTTCAGAAATTCCCGGTATGAGACTTATAGGTGACTGTTAACGTCTAATATGATCTGGTACTCCCTTGGTCCAAATGGGTACCCTCTTAGTAGGGATATTCTATACCTAATACTGATGATACTTGTTAGTAATTAATCATTATTAATAATAAAATATATAATATGTCACGATTTTTATGTTTTTACCGAAAACATGGGGCATTTTGAAACCTTCATTGCTTTTCGAAAACATTTATTTGACGATTTGTATTACATGTAGTTATTGCTTGAACTTCGTAGGTTAATTTTTAATTTTATATTATTTCTTGTCTAAATAAGTCGACTACTAAGTTTTGCAAGAAACCCGATATTTTTATCACAAATATCTTTAATTTTTCATAAAATAATATACAAAAATGTTAGCTTTCGTGTTTCGAAAACAATTACTTGACAAACAGTATAATCAAATCAAGAACTTTTTTAAAAGGTTTTTTTGGGCTGACAATAGTGTTTGTAAAAGATGTAGATTGTGATAGTTCCTACCATCGGTATTGTTAATGATTTTTACAATATTGCGGAATGTCGCAAATTGTTTTTGTTTTTTATGTTTGCAGCAAAATATGGTATTTTTGGATTTGCAATTTCAATGCTTGAAGAAAACAAAAAAATTGTTGGGACAAAAATAGACATTCTGGTTCCAACAAAAGTTAGCCTAACAAAAGTTGTTAACCTAACCAGTTAACGAAACGATCGTCGCATAGCAGTTGATGTGTGTGTAGGACTTCGCTAGATATCAATTTGTCAATGTAATATTTTTAGGTCATATAGCTTGATTAATAAAATCAATTAAAAAATCTCACAAATAATGGCCTTCGCCCTAAAAAGGCAAATCTTAAAAAAGTGACAAATATTTTTTCTCTGCGTGTAAATAATCGATGCTTATGACTACACTTCTGCAGTGATTTTGATCGGCATTAGGTGTTCAAATATCTGATCAAGAAAGATTGGAACAATGGAACACTATTTTCGGGATACGAATGGACACGGATGTCTCCTAAATAAATTGTGGAATCGATTCGGGCATATTCTCAAAGAAAGCGAACATTTTCACATCGATAAGGTGCTCTGGGCAGTGTGTTATTATTTTGCAGAGATACAGGCACAGCATAATAGACCGACCTCTATAAGAATTTCCATCGACAGTCAAGCGATTCCAGGTCAGAAAGGACGTAATGTGGGAAGAATCATTGGGATGCTAATAGCCCACAGTCTATTGGTAACCACGAAAAGCATCCAAGTCTACCATGCAGGATCGGTGTAGCTACCTTCCATTTGCTTACGAATGTGTATTTTTTAATATCGTTTCTGTCATTACATGTATTTCTTAATTCATAACCCTTTATTAAAAACCAAAAAAGATTGGGCCACAAACCTACAATTGTACACAGGGCTTTTGGAAAATGATGAACATTGATGTACCTCTACCTACCCACATACCCATAGATGAATGTTCACGCTGTTTGGCAGATTGAATAATTAATGAAATTTGTAACACTTAGGTGTTCAGTCTTCCAGAAAAATAACAACAAAAACAACAACACAATAGAATCAACAGTATTAGTAACGAAAAAAATTAAGTAAAACAAAAAAAAAACATCAGCAATACCTGCAGCAATCGTCCATACGTTTAATTTTCACCTTAATTGTTCTGAACAAAAATTGTATATTTTTCGCTTCACCGTAGTTACCGGTGGTGGTGCTTTTGGCCTATTCGTGAGGTATTTCATTGTATGGCTGCCTTTCTGTTTAATGAATTCATTATTTTAATGTCATAAATAAATTACATTTGTTCTGCTTCCAAGCATGTGGACAAATCACAAAATTCATGTACAATTTGGCACATCTACAATTTGTAGATATTAATGACGAGTAATTAAGGTGGATATTGTGCGCTAACGAACCGATTTTAATCGCATTAGTATCTGTCACTCATAATGGAGTTTGTTTTTTCTTTCTTTCTATGATTTTTGGCACGTGTAATAACTGAATTACGATCTTAAGTGTTAAGTATTAGAAATTGCAGAAATGAAACAAAACGAGAAAACAAAAAAACTTTGTAATATTACGAATAATCTCTACTAATTTGAGTTATAAATATGAAAAGCTATGATTAATGACTTAACACAAAACGAACTTTAGTAAGCTTAAGTGGAAACACAAAAAATGTAAATGACATTAAGGCACATATAGATACATATTTTTGTTAATGTGGTTCTTAATAATATTTTATCGAAGATTTATCAAGAAATGAACACATAGTTCACGATGTGAAGAGGGTAAAAAATTGTTATATCTATTGTCTTTAGGTTGTATCTAAATAGAAAGCTATAGTTTCTAGTGATGACTGTAAAATTGGCAGGGTTGAGGTACATTCTAAATAAATATATATGGTAAAAACAAAATTTCCTTTACAATTCCATTCTCCAAGAAAACTATGAAAGTTTTTTTTTTCATCTGAAAGAGATTATTTTAATCTACTTCCTGAAGTTTTCTTGTTGAAAAATATTAAGTAGTTTTGTGGCAATTTTCTGTCTACCACACAATGTTTTTATTAAATCGTTTTGAGGTGCCAACTTTAGCTCGAAAGCTAATAAACCGATCGACACATATTTTTATATGCTTATTTAGAACATACAGGTTTAGTCCTTCATCGATCGATTTTTAAAAAATATTAGGTTTTACGGAAATGGTGGGTCCAAAAATCAGAATTTCAATTTCTAACTTAAAAAAACTAACGTTTTTTGGTCATATAACGGACAGAATTTTTTCACTGATGGAGAGTTAGAAAGATGCACCAAAGGGTTTTTAGAATTTCGACCTACAAGTGTACGATAAGTACTTAAAGTTAACAAAATTATTACCAATTGTATATTTTAAACGGATATAGCTAGAATCTTGGAATTTGGTATGGAAATCAAGGTTGGGAGTGGTGTTATTATAAGGAAATCGTTTTGGAAGATCGTACTTATGTGTACGAGAAGTACTAAATGGTACTAAATTTG
Source organism: Musca autumnalis (assembly GCF_047663935.1). Taxonomy (NCBI): domain Eukaryota; kingdom Metazoa; phylum Arthropoda; class Insecta; order Diptera; family Muscidae; genus Musca; species Musca autumnalis. The sequence continues at coordinate 177,377,280 of NW_027411977.1, read as the reverse complement.
GTACAATTTGGATTTGGGAGACCTGGAAACCTAAAATTTTTAATTAAGATTACTGATGGAGTGAAGGATTGAAGATGTTTTGGAAATTCATACTTATGGGTATGAAAAGTACTAAATGGTACTAAATTTGGTACAAATTGGATTTGGGTGAACGGATAGAGCTGGACTCCTGAAATTTGGAATTAAATTACTTTTGAAGTGTAGGGTTGAGGAACATTTTGAAATTCGTATTTATGGGTACGGAAAGTACTAAACGGTACTAAATTTGGTACAATTAAGATTTGGGTGAACGGATAGAGCTGGAATCCTCAAAAGTGGAATTAATATTACTGTTGGAGTGTAAGATTGAGTTAATCTTGGAAATTTGTACGTATGGGTACGAAAAGTACTAAATGGTACTAAATTTGGTACAATTTAAATTTGGGTGAACGGATGGACCTGCAAAGCCCAAAATTTGGATTTAATGTTACTGTTGGAGTGTAGAATGGGGTAAGTTTTGGAAATTCGTACTTATGTGTACGAAAAGTACTAAATGGTACTACAATTTGGTACAAATTGGATTTGGGTGAATAGATAGAGCTGGAATCCTGAAATTTGGAATTAAGATTGTTTATGGAGTGTAGGATTGAGGTAGTTTTGGAAATTCGTAATTATGGGTACGGAAAGTACTAAATGGTACTAAGTTTGGTACAATTTGGGTGAACAGATAGAGCAGGAGTCCTGAATTTTATAATAATGATTACTTATGGAGTGTAGGATTGATGTAGTTTTAGAAAATTCGTACTTATGGGTACGAAAAGTACTAAATGGTGCTAAATTTAGTAAAATTTAGATTTGGGTGAACGGATAGAGGTGGAATCCTTAAAAATTCGGAATTACTGTTGAATATAGTAATTGAAATTCGTTCTTTCAGTAATAGTTGTATTATGAATAGAGCTGGAATTCGGAAATTTGGTATTTTAGCCGATGTTGGTGTGTAAGGTTGATATATTAATGTGGATATGGATATACGTACAATAAATGTACGAAAATTACTAAATGGTCATAACAGCTCTTTTAATTCAATTAAATGAAACTGGCACAGAATTTGGTTCAAATTGTTATTGTAGGGTAGATCTGAAATTGTTAAATTCGGTATTAGCATAGCAGTTGGCGTTTATATAGATAGAGAGAAAGTTTTGGAAATTATGTATACGAAAAATACTAAATCGCGGTTGGGATATAGTCTTGGAAATAAAAAAATAATTTTTGAAACTTATACATATTATAAGTACTAAATTTGGTACCAGTTTGGTGTTGCATGAAGGGATGTTGGTGGAATTTCGAATTGTTAAATGAGGGGTTGTGTTGGTGTTGAGATAAAGATTTTTTGAAATGGATACAAATTCTGAATGTAGGCTGGTTGATTTATTGAGAAATAGGAAATGTACTAAATGATATTAAATTTGACGTTGGGTGTTGCAATAAATTTGGTATTGGGCTAAGGAATAGAAGTGGAATTCTGATTTATTATTTATTTGTCAGGTTCATTATTAGAGGTGGTCGTACAATATGTGTGCTAGAAGTATTAAAAAATACTAAATATTGAAGCACTGGTATTAAGTGAATCGATAAATGAAATTTGTTATAAGAATCACTGTTGAGATCAGAGGAACAGAATGAGAATGTTTATTAAAATCTACCTTTAAATATATGAAAGGTTCCTACATGTAACACCATTGGCATTGGGTGAACAAATAGAGTATAAAATATGAAATTTGTGCTAAGGTCCTGGATTTTAAAAATTGTACTGAATAGTGTACTATTGTTTTTATGTTAACACGAATTCGGTTTTTAACCCAGCAAAATTTTAAGGAAGGGGTTCCATGCGATGATTTGATTTCATGGCATCTTTTGCATTGGTTCAAACGAAGTCGTGAAAGATCCGATCTCTTCATTAGCATTTGAACCAATGCAAGGGAAGTCGTGAAAGATCCGATTTTTTCATCAGTATTTGAACCCATGCAAAAGAAGTCGTGAAAGATCCGATCTTTTCATTAGCATTTGAACGCATTCCATCGATCCAATAGAGATGAATTTTGTGTTTTTATTTATACAATCTTTTCTAAATATATAAGACTAATTATTTACAATAGGCTTGATGTTGTCGGAGACTCGAAATCACAATCAACGTTGTTAAAACTCTCGTCGTAATGATAATGTCATTGCAAAGCGTTGGTGAAAATTAAATACCAAGCATTGGTGGAAATGACATGCCAAAGCATTGGTGAAAATGACATGTCAAAGCATTGGTGCTTTGGATCCAAAAATGAATAGCATCTTTTGGGGTCCACGCTCATATAAAATTCACCAATGAACATGCTAAAAAGATGACATGCCAGATCACTTGCACCCATGATTGAATGGCATCTTTAGCATCGAACATTTTGCTGGGTATGTATTATCGGACGGCAAAATATTACGCAATCATATTAAATAGATTTCGTGAAAAACTGTTGATGCCCAAGAGTATTGGTGTGGGTATCACATGGTCAGCCCCGTCCGACTCTCCTACTTGTTTTATTATACCCTACACCACACCACCACAGGGTATTATGTCTTCGTATGTAACATGCATAAGGAAACGAGATAGATGGATAGTCCACACAGTGCCGTACGCAGGGGGGGGGGGGCATGGTGAATTGAAAGTTTTTCATACACGTTTGGAACATTTTGCTTTCAAAAAGTCATATTTGGCTTCGACTAAATTCGGCTAAAAATTGGGGAAAATTTTTCAGATTTGTATATAACTCCCGTATATATTTTCGCCCAATTTGAGGTATTTGATGCACCAAACACGCTATTTAGTACATATCGTCGATGTCATGCTTAAGTGTTCCATACTTGACTTTTTGAGATATAGTTGGTTTTCAGGATTTTCACGTATGTTCTTTCTGATTTTTTGTCGGCTTTTTCCTATCTGATCTAGTTTCCGAGATATCCACCTTTCGGCCCGAAAGCTTAAGTTCATTGCAGGTATGAAATTAATATTTTAATAACTTTCGAATTTAGAAATACATTCCAAAAATCACAACTTTAATTTTCGATTTAGAAGGTTTGCATTTATTGAGGCAAATATGGGAACATTTACTTGCCACTTTGTTCCATGTGATTTACAATATTTTGCATTTGTGTCATAAGTGTGGATATGGAACAATTCGACAACAGTTCTGTTTTTAAAAAATTCTCTATAACTATTTTATTCAAACAGATATTTCTCTAACTTTTGAGAAATATGTTATATATACTACTAGCTGAACCCGGTGCGCTTCACTACCCCGACCAAGATAAAATATAATGGAATGCTATGCTTATATTGAAATTATTCTTTAAAATACATACTTTTCTCTACACATTCAGTGTTTGGAGCTTATGTTATCGTATTTTTGTATGGTGCAGGTAGTAAGACTCCTGCTAAATCCTTTCCTACTATAACTACACATAAGTTGGTGACATTTGCAAATGTCAAATATCATCACCATAAATGTTGTGGCACCTTAAATTACTATAAGGGTAACTCCCACTCGCATTGACAATTTTTAATCCAATAATAATAATTAGGATAATGACATGTCTTTAGTAAATATAGTTAACTGTTTCCCCTTCGCCCATCCCACCTAAGAAGTCTCTCAGATATATGATATTTGATAATTTTAGCCTCGATTTTCTCCAACTAAAAGTACACGCATACTATAATGATGACTTCTACTGATTTCAAAGACACTTCCTTAAATAATGAATCAGAGATTCAATATTTTATTATTATTCCTTATCTCTACTCATGTGATATTTTTTAACAAAAGGATGACCTGAAATCTGAACGGGTTTCAAAATATTTTTTCGAAAATTTTTTAGTCCAAATTCTGCACACAATTTACAAATCTCGACCGATTTCAATATAATTAATATATAGTCCCAATTCCTTCACACTTAAAAACATAATTGAAATTGCACATTCATAGCGTGTTGGTGCATCAAATAACTCAAATCGGCCAAAATTTTATATGGGAGCTACATCTGGACCGATTTCAATATATTTTGACACATTTATTTGCAGGCAAAATTCTGTAACAAATTCCAAAATTTTTTGCAATCAGGCATATATTGCATGTTTGGTGCGTCAAATAGATTAAAAGACTTGTATTCAATAAAATATAGCTTTTTTAAGAATGAATTTTTGCCGTAATGACTAAATGAAAGAAATAACTGCTTTTTTACACCGCTATGTGGTATTTTCGATATTTGTAAAATATACAAAAAATGTAGACCCAATTCGATGTCCCTCAGTCCGCCCGTCTGTAGAAAATAGACAAAGCTCTCAAAATTTTTTGATGGAAATTGCAATTGTATAATCGGGATCATCTGAATACAAAATGGCAGATGAAGAAGAAGAGGTGATTTTGTTATTGAAGATGATTTTATCGGTCGTTGTTTTAAAATAGACTCCATAGAACAATACCATATTTTCGGAAAACAGAAACAGTTGTAAATTGGTCGAATTTTTGATCCACGTACGAACGACATTTGAGTTTTATATATTAGAAGTCGCGGCATTGAAATATAATAGAACATGTAGCAACCACATAATAAGCTTTTGTCGTTACTTACGGTCACAAAATTAACACCAAAATGTATTTACTTTCGGAAATGTAGGTACTTTCTTACTAAATCAATAATAATAATAATAATAATTGCCTCTCTACAAACCACTAATAATCGTTGACAATTTGTATCTTTTCAATTTCCTTTAAACAATTTCAATGCAAATTAAATTGATTGTCGTAAATAAAACATTTTAGAACTTTCAAATATTGATAAAACTAAAACATAAAATGTCACAATTTGTGCATATTAGGAAAAGTCAGAATTTTTTAATATTCCATTTGAAAAAAATTAAAAAAATTGTTTGACGCTACATAAACGATTTTTGGTACATGGATTGAGGAAAAATTCCCATTCTCAAATCTGTTCGAGATACTAATTTTGGATATTGCGCGCAAAAGATATGGCGGTTACAATTCTGATTATTATAAAAAATCGTATAAAAACGCTATTCATTATATCGAGAAACATTAGCTGTGTTCCTTTACTTACCGGAGGTTACCATTTTTACCATTAGTTGCCATTTTTAACCTGCAAAGCGTTCCTTAACCCCGAAAAGTGGCAAAACTGGAAGCAATTTTTAAGAGAGTGAGAGTGGAGAGAGAGCGATAATGGCTTTCTCTTCTACCACAGGCTACCAGCAAAATTTCTGCAGGTAAAAATAGCAGAACTGATTTTTCGACTTTTGTTTGACGATTATTTCACAATGAAAAAGAAAATGGTCGAAAAACTGAAGAAAAAATCGAACGCTGAGAAAACTAAATTAAAAACTGTGAAATAAAAGACGAAAATTGATTTGTTTATGTTTCTTTTTGACATTGCTGCCCGATCTACAATTTTTCCGTTCCTTTACTTTTCTGGCAAAAATGTTCATGAGAGAGCAATTTTGACACTTTTCTCTTTTACCACCCTTACCATTAAAAAAGTAAAGGAACAAAGCTATTGTTAATTTATGGCTTCCTACATACTGAGGTCACATAACTTTAGTGAAAAAGTTGTAAATTTTTGCGGAAATTAGGAAATAATTCAAAACAATTGGTAGTTGGCAACTTGTTTTAATAAAATTCAAGCTGTTTATGCATCCGAAAAATATATAAAAATATGTACGTAATCTAAACATCGCGAAGATTCAAATGAAAAGTATACAAATCCGTTTAGTGGTTTGCATATTATAGCAAAAACAAAAAAATATATTGAGGAAATTTAAAAAATTTTTGCAAGAGAAAATATTTATTAAAATTTATTTTGTGAGGTAGTTGAAGAAAATGTAGTAAAAATAGGTCGGAGTTATTCTTCTATTTTAGTAAAATTTCACGCAAAAAATCACATTTTTATTATATTCACTTCTCGAATACACGCTAACATCTAACGGAAGATCAAATTCAAATAGATTTTGGGTTCCTTTAAATGGGGTATAATCTTGAAATAAAACTCTATCGGGTAATGTTCATTTTGAAATGCGTGTGAATCGCGAAATCCTCAAAATAGCTTGATGCGCAAGTGGTTTACCAATACACCAAATTATTCTCTTTTAATTTGTACACATTTGTCCAGATTTACTTTGGCCGTTAAGATGTAGCATCGCCTGTGGCAAAAAACGGTATAACGCTTATAATTTGCACAAAGTACATACACTTTCGCATCCGATGTCATTATCATCCAAGAAAAAATACATCGATCTAAACCCATATCGATAAAATTCATCAAGAACCGTGGATGTAGCATCGCACACTTTTTTTGGGATAAATCGGATACAGCTCCCATGCCACTATTTTCTTTAGACCGCTGTTTTCCGAAAAAATATATTGAGGAAATTTAAAAAATTTTTGCAAGAGAAAATATTTATTAAAATTTATTTTGTGAGGTAGTTGAAGAAAATGTAGTAAAAATAGGTCGGAGTTATTCTTCTATTTTAGTAAAATTTCACGCAAAAAATCACATTTTTATTATATTCACTTCTCGAATACACGCTAACATCTAACGGAAGATCAAATTCAAATAGATTTTGGGTTCCTTTAAATGGGGTATAATCTTGAAATAAAACTCTATCGGGTAATGTTCATTTTGAAATGCGTGTGAATCGCGAAATCCTCAAAATAGCTTGATGCGCAAGTGGTTTACCAATACACCAAATTATTCTCTTTTAATTTGTACACATTTGTCCAGATTTACTTTGGCCGTTAAGATGTAGCATCGCCTGTGGCAAAAAACGGTATAACGCTTATAATTTGCACAAAGTACATACACTTTCGCATCCGATGTCATTATCATCCAAGAAAAAATACATCGATCTAAACCCATATCGATAAAATTCATCAAGAACCGTGGATGTAGCATCGCACACTTTTTTTGGGATAAATCGGATACAGCTCCCATGCCACTATTTTCTTTAGACCGCTGTTTTCCGAAAAAAGCGAGTGATGTGTCAGTTTCTTCATTGAAAAGGAAACGATCCACAGAAAACTCGACTAAATCACGATATTTCCAAAAACATTTTACGCACATTTTTCGGTTTCTGCAGTTGCTGTTTTCGCCGTTATAGTGGATGGATTTTCACGATTTATGATTTATACGATCCGGACCGTCAAAAAAACTAAAATATCTTGGGGTCCCAGCATCAAACGGATATTCTAAATACTGTACCCCAAAAATAGAGTTTTTCGAAAAAGTATCGCACTAAATTTTGGCAGTGGATTACTCTGATTCTGTCTGGGCTACATGGTCAATATACATACATATCAAATTATGCGTAAGGGGGATGCAGTGGAAATTTTGAAATGTGATACATTAGAAGTGTAATCTTATTTTTATTCTTCTACTTTTACTTTTAAACGGGTTAATCGTCAATCGAATAACAGTATAAAAAACTCTTTTGCTTCAACGTGTTTTACCATTTACGTGTTTTTATTCATTTACGCGGTCATAGCTTCCGCGAAAATTAACTTTTTAGCCACATTTTTGAGCGTTGATTAAAAACCCTTCGTTTGATGCAACTATGGTCATATTTCGTGGTACACTGCAATATTTCGCGAATTATAACAGTGCAAACCTTGGCTTCATCAATGTTACATTTATTGACTTTTCGTCATATACACTTTTCGCTAAAATTTTGAAAAATGTGGAAATAAGCAAGTCGACAACAGAAGCCTCCAACAAAATGAGAGGAAAGAACTAACTTTCTTCAAAATATATTTTTGCAAATTTTAGCGGATTTTTCGCGCTAAAAAATTGAAAAAGGTGGAAATAAGCAAGTCGGCAACAAAAGCCTGCAACGAAATGTGAGGAAACAATTAACTTTCTTCAAAATATATTTTTGCAAATTTTAGCAGAATTTTCGCCCTAAAAATTTAAAAAAGGTGGAAATAAGCAAATCGACAACAAAAGCCTCCGACGAAATGTGAGGAAGCAATTAACTTTCTTCAAAATATATGTTTGCAAATTTTCGCGGATTCTTCGCGATATCTCAAAAATAAAATACGTCAGATCCTTCCTTGGATAAATACGAACATTTTAAGACAAACGCGAAACAAATCGGTTGTAAATTGGTCGAGTTTTTGATTCACGTACGAACGTCATTTGAGTTTTATATAATAGATTACTAATAAATCTTGTTGTGGCACAAACTTGATGAAATTTGGAATGTGTGACTGAGTTTGGTCTAGAAATAAATGTGCCACATTATATCGAAATCGGTTCAGATTTGGATAAAGCTCCCTTTCACAACCACCGCAAAAACCGCCTTTGCGTTTACATTAAACCACTTACTTACTTTAGTTTAGTATTTCAAGTACACTTATTGTACAACCACCTATAACAGTGAACATGATAATAATTTTCAGAATTCCAGCTATATTCCGTTGCCCAATACCAACTTTTTTACCCTTAGTACTTTTCGTACATTAATAGTATAATTCCAAATTATAAGATTCCAGCTTCATTTTTGTAGCCTTATAGTAGGTATTTCTAACGCCACCTCTATAACTCAGCACACAGCGACCTCTATACCAAATTCAGAATTTTTACCTATCCAAACCAGGGTGTCGGAGTCGGAGTCTACGAGTCGGAGTCGAGCAATTTTGCTGGAGTCGGAGTAGGAGTCTGAGTCGAAAAAAATAACTCGACTCCGACTACGAGCAAAATTTTTTCCACGTTATAGAAATAGAACATTAAATTTGGAACAAGAACATTTTTTTTAAATTATTATTTTTTTTAAAAGATGGTATAAGAAAACATACATATGTGCAAACGGTATATTAATCTAAGTTAAAGGAAAATTCACAGGATATTTACTATCCTCAGAAGTGTAGTCTATTCATCCCTATTTTGTTGATCCAATTGATTTTTTACATTTTTGCAAACAAAAGTAAAGTTCTATGGCAATCGAATTAAGATTGGACCTTTAACTTCTTTCGTCAGAAGTCTTACTGGTATTCTCACAAAGTTCTATTGGTACTCTCATCTTGTTTTTATGAGAAGTTATCCTTGTCTCATATTAAAGACAGTGTGGTCTCTATGGGAAATCTTACTGAATACCCTGTGACACAAAATGGAAGTCAAGATCTGGGGGTGGAAAAATTCCTTTTCGGGATGAAAACCCCAAAGGATCCCATAGCTGACATTTCTGAGTTATGACGTAATGAATTTTTTGATTGACCCCCATCAATCATTGAGAAAATAGCTTTTTATCTCTGTTTCGAGATATTGTTTCATCATTGTTAGATGTCATGTTTTCAGTTAAATAGAATGAGGAACGTTTCTGTCGAATATGCTGTATGCTAGTTTAAGGGGTGATCCCTACTTATAAATTTCAGAAAAAAGTAGAAAGTATAAGTAGAATAGGATATGTGGTCAAATGTTTAAGTCGATCGGAACAATATTGCCTTAGTATGAGAGTTGGATGGGAACAATTTATTTTATTTTGTATGCAGCATATAAACTGTGTTTTTCTCGAAATCGGCCACAAAAATATACACGGTGCTCTTGAATCAAATTTAAATGAAAGGTGCTTACACCTCAGAAGTTTATGCGGATTCTGAAACTACAATGTTCATAGATGAAAAAAATCAAAAAACAAAAAAATCGCCGGAGCGCTTTTTAAATAAATCGCGATTCATCGCGATTCATTTTTAGGGGTCGTTTAGGTTTTTACGGTTTTGCTTAGAAACCGCTAGTCCTATCAAAATGAGACTGAAAAAAATGTTGTAGCTATGAAAATTCTCTACAAGATTGACCTTTACGGTATTTTCGTAGGTTTTACAATTTTTAAGATATTGAAGTTCAAATTGGGACAATGCACTGACTGTATCGCCCACTTATAAAACAATGTCATGAAGGGTGCGCCTTAACTAACTTTTAATGAAAACCGCTTACACAGAGGAAGTTTTTGTGAATTCTGAAACAGCAATGTTCATAAATGAGAAAAATCCAAAAACAAGAAAAAAATCGCTGTAGGGATTTTTAAATAAATCGCGGTCAAAATTCAAATTTTTAGGTGTTTTTTAGGTTTTCACGTTTTAGCTTGGTGTTTTAGAAAATGTTGTAGCTGTGATAATTTTATACAGGCTTGACGGTTATGATTTGTTCTCAGGCTGTACCATTTTTGAGATAAAGAAGCTCAGTTTACATTTTTAAGTTTGTTTGTTAAGGTTTCGCGATTTTACTTGAATACGGCAAGTCTTATCGGACCTGAGAAAATCTTATAGCTGTGAAAATTCTCTACAAGACTGGTTTATGTAATTTTTTCTAGGTTGTACCATTTTTTTTGAATATATAAGTTTAAGTTGGAAAATTGCAGTCATGACATTGTTTTATAAGGAGAAGATACAGAATTGAATTTAATTTGAATTGTCCCAATTTCAACTTGGGAGCAAGTTGAATGTTTTCATTAAGCTCGGATCGGGACCAAATTTTGTTCACAGGTAGGTCTAGTCACCCTTATCACAAACATATATAACATTTATTGCGGAAGTCTATACATCCCGAGATATGAGCCTGTGAAGCTCTGAAGATTCCTTTGTATGTAACTTCGCTATTTTTGAACGGATAATGATAATTGGGTACTATTGTAAAGCTTAGTGAATATACTATCATGTTTATATATTTTTTTATAAATAGACGTCCTTCGGCCGGAGATTAAAGAACGGCAGTCTAGGGAACGGCAACAACATTTTCTTTAAAATCATACATTTTCTTAACAAGGGAATTTTCGGAACTTCAGAGGCCCATATCTCTGCAAGTATGGACTTCCGCAATAAATGTTATATTTATTTGTGATCAGGGTGACAAGACCTACCTGTGAAAAAAATTTGGTCCCGATCCGAGCTTAATGAAAACATTCAACTTATGCCTCAACTTGTATATCTCAACAGTTGTAAAACCTACGAAAATATCATTAAAGTCAATCTTGTAGAGAATTTTGATAGCTACAACATCTTCTTTATTCCCATTTTGATAGGACTTGCGGTTTCCAAGCAAAATCGCAAAAAGCTAAACAACCCCTAAAAATGTTAACTTGAATCGCGATTTACAAGAGCACCGTGTATATGACAATTGGTTTATTAGTTTTCGAGCTAGAGTTGGCACCGCAAAATGCTTTAATAAAAGCTGGGTTTCGTAGACTGCCTCAAAACTTCGTAATATTTTTCTCTTTCAGATGGATGCCAAAAAGTTACGTAGTGTTCTCGGAAAAAAAATCATAAAAGCTTGCTTTTATTGAGCTTTACAACTGGTGTTCTCCTTTTAAGACTAAGCACACTAAAATGTTGGTTTCCATCCAGTTTGAAACTTAGTCATGAATTGCTTATAAATTTTGTTGCATGTACACTAGGGATATAACCTTTTGCACTTTTTTGCAAATATCAAAAATACCACCACATAGCCGTGTAGAGCATGAAAAACTATTATGAAATACGGTGCCAATTTTTCTCTACCGCGAAAAAAGTTTCCGCACCAAATGCATTCAAGTTCTGTAATGCATTTTTTAATTTTATCTGTCATAACAACATATTTGCTTTTCATTAAAATTTTTATTTTTTTGTAATCTAATTTAAAATCATTATCAAAGCGTTCTGGACCAATTTGTTCTAAAATCGCGCCATTTCGGACCATATTAGGATTTTTTTAAACTATTGCAATTTTTGGTTTTTCTTTATAAACTCGTGAATTTTATGTTTATATTTTTTTAACCTATCGGACAAGAGAATATGGAGTCAGCTTGCCCCCCCCCCCCCCCCCCCCCCCTCAGCTTACTTACTTACTTACTTACTTAGCTGGCCCATTACAGAACATTTGTTCTATAGGCCGAACTAAGAAGAGATCTCCATTCCTCTCTATTTGTTGCTTTGCTCTCTGGAATACCGCGCCTTGTCATCTCATCATCCACTTGTTTGCGCCATCTATTCCTTGGCCTGCCAATTCTGCGTGCACCGCCATGTGGCATGTATTCATACGCCTTTTTAGTGGGTTCATCATCGCTCATTCTTTTGATATGGCCTAGCCAACGCAATCGCTGCATCTCGATACGTTTAACAATATTGATGTCGTTGTATAGCAGATACAGCTCGTGGTTCATGCGACGTCGATATTCACCGTCAACGCAGATTGGTCCGTAGATCTTTCGAAGAATTTTTCTCTCAAACACACCAAGCACTGCCATGTCTGCTTGCGCAAATACCCAGGCTTCGGAGCCATACATCAGCACGGGTAGTATCAGTGTTTTGTAGAGCGTTATTTTTGTTTGACGAGATGTGGCTTTGTTTTTAAACTGCTTACTTAATCCAAAGTAGCATCTGTTGGCCAATACAATTCTTCTTTTTATTTCACAACTGATGTCGTTTGTTGTGTTGACGGAGGTGCCGAGGTAGACGAAGTCTTTTACTACCTCAATATTATAGGAACCAACTTCCACAGTCGGTCCGAGCTCAATGGACGCATTGCGCGTCGACACCATCAACTTGGTCTTCTCACCGTTTACCGCCAGACCCACTTTAGCAGATTCTCCTTCGACTTTTATAAAGGTATCAGTTACTTCTTTTACTGATCGACCCATGATGTCTATATCATCAGCATAAGCAAGTAACATGTGACTATTGGTGTAGATTGTGCCACTTCTTTTGACGTTTGCCTCTCGTATAACCTTTTCTAGCAGGATGTTGAAGAGGTCACACGAAAGGCTGTCTCCTTGTCTGAAACCTCTTTTGGTACCAAACTCTTCGGAGAGGTTCTTTCCTATTTTAACTGAGGACCTCGTGTCAGTTAAAGTCATTTTACAAAGCCGGATGAGCTTTGCGGGAATACCAAATTCAGACATGGCTTGGAATACCTTTGAGCGCAGCGGACTGTCGAAGGCTGCTTTATAATCGACAAAAAGGTGGTAGGTGTCGATCTGCATCTCTTGGGTCTTCTCCAGGATTTGCCGCAGGGTAAATATCTGGTCAATGGTGGACTTGCCAGGTCTAAAGCCGCATTGGTATGGTCCAATAATCTCGTTGACCATTGGCTTTAGTCGTTCGCACAATATCCCTGACACGATCTTGTAGGCAATAGGGAGTAGACTTATGCCCCTATAGTTAGAGCATACAGTCTTATCTCCCTTCTTGTGGACGGGGCACAGGATACTCAGGTTCCAATCGTCGGGTACTCGTTCTTCCTGCCAGATGGTGCTAACTAGCTGATGAATACACCTTATCAGCGTGTCGCCTCCGGTTTTGAACAGCTCGGCTGGTAAGCCATCGGCCCCTGCTGCCTTATTATTCTTCAGCCGATTTATTGCTGTCTTTACCTCATCTTGGCTGGGCGGTATACATTCAATACCATCTTCTGGGATTGGGACTGTGGTATCTTCGTCGTCTTCGCTGCTATTGGATACCAACAGATTTGAAAAATGTTCTTTCCATATCCTGAGTACACTATCTGTATCAGTTACCAAATTACCTTGCTGGTCTCTACAGGAGGATGTGCCTGTACCAAAGCCGTCAGTTTGATGCTTGACTCTTTGGTAGAATTTTCGGACTTCATTCTGGCTCCTGTACATCTCGATTTTTTCACACTCCCGCTTTTCCATCTCTCTCTTTTTCCTGCGGAAAAGACGTTTCTCCTCTCTCCTTTTCTCCCTGTATCTCTCTCGTGCGCTACGCGTTGCTACGGATTGTAAAGTAGCCTTATATGCCGCATTTTTCTCTTCGGTGGCAGCACGACACTCCTCATCATACCATGGATTCCTTGGTGGAGGTCTCTGGTATCCAAGTATGGATTTTGCGGCTGTTTGCATGGAGTGGGCAATGCTTTGCCATTGCGCTGATATGTTATCGGGATGAGGAGGGCTTTGATTAAGCAATTGGGCTAGTTGAGTGGAATATGCTGTGGCTATCTGTTGTGATTGCAGCTTACCGATGTCTAACTTTCGTGTTGTGTCTGTTCGTACTTTGTTTGCTACGTTTAAGCGGGTGCGTACCTTTGCTGCAACAAGGTAGTGGTCCGAATCAATGTTTGCGCCTCGGAACGATCGTACATCCAACACGCTCGATGAATGTCTTCCATCTATCACAACATGATCAATTTGGTTTCTTGTTTTCTGATCTGGAGACAGCCAGGTGCCCTTATGAATATCGGGATGATTAAATCTGGTACTGCTAACTACCATGTTTTTTGCAGCTGCAAAGTCTATCAGTCTCATACCATTGTCAGATGTTTCACTGTGGAGACTGAATTTCCCGACTGTTGGGCCAAAGATATTCGCCTTTCCAATTTTGGCATTAAAATCGCCTAGAATGATTTTAATGTCATGGGCAGGGCAACGGTCATATGTTTCTTCTAAGCGCTCGTAAAATATATCTTTGGTCTGTTCATCCTTTTCTTCAGTGGGAGCATGAGCGCAAATAAAGCTGATGTTGAAGAATTTAGCTTTTATTCGAATTGCAGCAAGTCTTTCATTCACTGGAGTGAAGCTGGATACAAGATGTTTTAGTCTCCGACTAACTACGAATCCACAACCAAACTCATGCTTTACGTCATGGCAGCTATAATACAGTGCGTCACCTTTAGGTGTTGTTGTGACGCCTTTCCCAATCCATCGTATTTCCTGTATGGCAGTAATATCGGTCTTGTACTTTTCAAGTACGTCTGCCAATGCGAAGACTGCACCTTCTCTATAAAGAGTGCGAACATTCCAGGTGCAGATTCGCAGATCATGGTCCTTAAAACGTTTGCGGGGTTCGTCAACTTTAGAGGGGTTTGTTTTTCTTTTCTTTCGTTTTTTCATAGTAGGCTGTTTTTTCTAGGGGAGGGTTACTAACCCGACGCCCAAACCCAAGTTTTTAACGTTCTTATGGGTGAACGCGCGGCACATGTTAGCTCACTACCTTTAACGGGTGTTAAAGGCAGTTCCCCAGGTGACACCACGGGGAGGTCAGTGTCCACTTGGGATGAAAGAGGGACCAAGATAAATCCTGGGCTTTGCCATGTTAAAACCGGTCAGGACCGTTCCTTGGTATCTTCCATCCCCTACGTCACCCCCCCCCCTCAGCTTACCCCCACTCAATTCCCCCTCCCAACGCCCCTCACCCTCATAAACTTCCCACCAACACTATACACAAATTTTTCCAAAAATATATCAATTCCTTTTTACTCTTCGAGTAAACTCGTACTCTATTTCGAGTATTTTCACTCCCACTCTTATTTTTAAACCCCGAGTATTCGTTAGTGCTCCCAAATATAAGAAAAGAGTGGAGAGTAAACTTCTTTTAAAACTCGCACTCTTCGAGTACTCCCACTCGCAGGTACTTTTCACTCGGAGGAAAAACGAGCAAATCGGAGCTCTGGATACCGCTCGATGTGAAGTCTTTACTGAAGTGACGGTAATATGGTATTTCAGATTTTCAGTAGGTAGAAAAGCTCGACGAAGAAAAGTATCAATATAGGTTCATATTTTGGTATATTCCCAATTTGAATGTAACTCCAGATTTAAGGTATTTTGAATGTTACACATGCATTGTCCAACTGGAATGACTGTAACATTGTAATTCGTATTCTGAATGGGCAGAAAACATCGAAGTAACATTGGTATTAAACCTTGAGTAAAAAAGCGATATTCTTCAGTGAGCGTGGCGAAAGAGCTTAGTACTTTTATGTACGAAAGCATAGACTAATGAATTTAAAGGCAACGGAATGCTCTCACCGAGTATGTTCGAATTGAAATTGTTGACCAAGAAAATCAATATAAAATGCCAAAAAATACAAGTTAATAAATATCTTGTTCTTGCAAATGGATACATGGGGTTAGTTTTTGATGGGAACTATATCCTCAGATAAAAATATCCAAGGAAATGTTGTAATTTTCCCCAAAAAATCGTCTGTATATTCATTAGTCTATGACGACTGAACTTTACGACGTTCTTACTTCTTACAATTTTCCAATCTTTCATTTTTAATTGATACCTGTATAGAAAAGGTAAATTTCATTTGTTTTATTTTTACAATGTTTTATTTAACTTGCTTTGTTGTCTGTTTAGTTCAAATCCAGTAACTCATTTTTCACACAGTTGCGGTTGACCAATCGAACTAAAACTTTGCACACTTTTCAGATTTGGATGACAATAAATGAATATGAAACCAAAACCAATATGGGCCCATTATTTCCTATAGCCCCCATTAGCGGTACCACCCGATTTTAGGTATTTTGGGGATTTTACTTTATTTTTAGTCCGAATTGGCTGTACTTTGGCATTTGGAGTTTCCAATGGTAAACATTATGGACATAGGTTAAGGTTTTAATATATCCCTCATATAGCGGTACCTCCTGATTTCAGGCATTTTAAATTTTGTATCTACATACATTTTCGGCCTAAATTGGATGTAATTTGGTTATGGGATTCTCAGTGGTCAAAAAAAGTAATTTACTAAAAAGTTAAAAATAAAAAGTAATTTCAAAAAATTAATATACAATGTTTTATCTATAAATGCACTAGAAACTAGAAAATAATTTTTCGCTTAGCCTCAATAATTATATTCTTCTTCATGATGGAACCTTTTAAATAAAACGCTTGCATTTAAATTAAAAATGGTGACAAAATAAAACGGCAAGCGTTTTATTTAAAAGATTCCGGCATGAAGAAGAATATAGTTATTGAGGCTAAGCGAAAAATTATTTTCTAGTTTCTAGTGCATTTATAGATAAAACACTGTATATTAATTTTTTGAAATTACTTTTTATTTAATAATATTTGAAACCCATTTCGCCTCATTTGCTACCCAAACCCAATTTTAAATAAAACACAATTTTTATTTTTTAATACTTTTCAAACACTTCTGTAACATTGGTCGCTGTGGCGATGAATACTATCATCCATACACCAAACGCCATTGTGTTAACATGAAGTTATACAAAATGTTTATTTGCAAATTTGTTATTGTTTTTATATATCTTTTTTTGTAATTTTTTTCTGTTTGTTTTTGTAGTCTAAAATATAAATAATAATAATAATTCATTAAAAAAACTTTGCATACAATTTGCTTCAAATTTGTTATCCTAAAATATGTGTAATCATCATGATGTTTTTTTGTGTATTTGTTTTTATAATATTTTTCAAATCTAATGTCACAGTTTAAAATTGGAAAAAAAACCTAATTTGTTAATAATATGTAATAATAATATTTTAAAAATGTTGATGATAATGTTGTAGCAATAATAATCATCTTGATGGTGATGATTATAAACGTAATGATATTAATTAAGAAAATAATTGTTTAAAAACAGAGAACAGTTACATACATTAATAAAAGTTTCCTTAGAAAATAAGTAATACAAAAAAACTTCATCATACATATGTAATGTGATTGTTAACAAAATGTTTGTTTCAATTCAAAAATATAAATGGTGGGGTGGGTGAAGAAAAAATATGATATCCTAACACATACATACACTCCTTTATAAGGATGTATTTTAATTACTTAATTTAGTTGAAGAAAATGAGTGTGTATGTGTTCATGTGAGAAATTTTGTTATTCTTTAACCTAAATATGTATTAGAAAAGACTATGGGTTTTGTTTTCTATATTTTATGTGTGTTCCATCCGCTTGCACTTGTAAGTTTGTTGGTGTTGACAAAATTTAAATTTGAAGAATATGTAATTTTTTCGAATTAAAATATGATAGCTTTGAGATCAAAATTGACCTAATAGGCCAAGGAGAAAAAGTATTTGGTTGCTGTAAAATTTTTAATTTTACGTACAAGCGGCTAGGTTTTCTTTGTTTGTGTAGGTTTCTATTTGATTGGATTGCATTTAATAATTAGTTTGTTGTATTTTTGTTTTGTTTTTGCTCTTTGATAACACATAGATAAATATGATTTGTTTTTTCTGTTCTTTTGCAATTGATTTTAATTTAGTGGGGGTATGGAGTGGAGAGAGACTTGGTAAAATGTGTTGTTTTGTTATTGTTTTTGTGTATGTGTGTTATTTTTTATATTTTTTCTTCTTCCTTGTTTTGTTTTTCATTCTTTGTAGTAGCTTACAATCTAAGAGATATTTTTGTATGTTTTTTAAGATTTTTGTGTATTTTTTTCGAGTTTTCTCATATCATCATTTTTTTTTTGTTTGTTTGTGAAATGTTATTGGTTAGGATTTTTAGTTTTTAAAAATTTTTAATTTTTTACTTATTCTTTGTATTGTTTATTTGTTACTTTAAATTTGAAATTTGATATCAAGACGTTTTCACATATCGCAGTTAATTGGTTTTCAAGTTCACAATTTTGTTTTTCTTTTTTTTAATAATTTATTAAATTAATTACTTTTTAAGGACCTAACATTAAGCCAGTAATGCAGCCTTGAGTTATTCTGATTTTGTATGTTGTTTTTGTAAGCCTAAATCACTAAAATTAGGTGAAAATTTTGAATTTCGAATTTTGCATTCATTTTATTTCACTTTGTATTCTTTTACGGGCGGACAAAGAAAGGGGACTTATGATTGCCTCCTTACATGGTATTGAACCCCTTTTTAGTAGCCATGGTATGACCAGGGCCATAGTTACAACATTTTCACAAGGAATTTGAGGCACTGAAATTAAAACAACAAATTCAAACAATATTCGAGTTTTTAAAATTTGACCATTGAAAATAATGTATGTACCTCAATTTACTTGTGCAAATGTTGTTGTAACTTGTAATTGTGTGTTTTTTTTAATAATTAATTAATAATAATATTCTTAACCTAAGCAACTTAATCAGTATCACATTTTAATGAGTTGGAGATCTTGGCAAATACTTCATTTCGTTTCCTTTGCTTTTATGTCTTGGAAAGTTAGGGTAAGTAGTTTGAAGGGGCTTTGGAAGGATATAAATGCTGGCATTTTTTGTAAAAATGTTTCATTGTTTTTGTATTTATATCCACAAAAAAATTAAACAAAAAATGGAACAAAATTTTTGTCAAATAAAAAAATTAAAGCAGAATAAAAAAATATTTGAAATAAAATTAAAAGCTAAACAAAAATATTTAACAATAATAATAAAAAAATACATAAATAATTTATTAAAACCTAATTTGAACAAATGTTTTTTCTTTTGTGTATGTTTGAAGTTACTTCCCTTGGGTTTCAGTGGTAATCAATGAGCTTTGAAAACCCCTTAACCTTCCTATATTAGAAACTGGAAACTGGAAAAAAACTATAGAGAAATACGAAACAAAAAAGAGATTTGTTTTTTGGACTTTTTGTTTTTGCTTTCAAGTCAAGTGGGTTTGTTTGGTATAGATTTGTTTTGTTTTAGTTTTTCATAAAAAAAATTAAATAGAAATCTAAAAAGGTGGGTGGTTCTTCTTTTTGTTTTTTGTTTTTTTTTTTTCATATAAATATACCATATATAGTATGTATATGTACGTGTGTTTTCTAAGAGTAGTATATGTTTGTATGTAGTTTTGGTCTTGAATGTAGTTTTGTGTGTTTAAATGGGACCTGTGAATGTTGTTAAATTTTTTGGTTGTTTTTTTCTTTTGTTTTTTTGTTAGAGTTAAAAAAATAATAATTGTTATTTTTGTTTGTTTTTTGATTCCTACTAAATATATTATTTTTTCTACACATACATACATATATCGATTATAATCCAGTGTTAGATTTGATTATCACTGTGTGTGTTTGTTTTTCTGTTGATGTGTCTAACACAAACTCTTGGAGTATGGCTTATGCTTGGTTATACTAAAATCGGGACTTATTGTTATGGTGCGCGATAAATTCTTCATAAATTGTGGCAGCAACGATGTCCAGCCTCGATGATCCTGACGCAATGTCACATAAATCTCATAGGCCTGAGCATCAACACCATAACGTTGCTGATTGAGATCAAGTGTGGCAATGCGCCTTGAATTATTGGGTTCATCTTCAAACTCAATATAGATGGTGCATTCGCGTAGACCATGAGTTTCTTCACGGGCTAAACGTAAAATATCCAACGCTATGCGTGGTGTGAGATCACAGGGTAGCGATACTTCTGTGCATGCCAAATGACGTGATTTGGCAGCACGTAACTCTTCCAAAAGACGCAGCGATAGCTCCTGGACAGCGGCTGTTTGCAAAGCTGTTGTTGTATTGTTAGTGTTGTTGGTGGTGGTGGTAGTATTATCACAGTTCAATTTGTTTGAGGAGTTGGAGGTGTTGTTTGTTTTATGCTGCTGCTGTTGTTGTTTGTTATTGCTAATGTTATAGTTGATGCTACTGCTATTATTGTTGTTGTTGCTGCTGCTATTAATATTGCCATGATGCTGATGATTATGTGAATGGTTGATGTGATGATGTGGCTTAAAGGGTGTTGTAAACTTATAGGAGGGTTGAGATTTCAATGAACCTCCTTGTGTGGGTGTAGATAATGTAAGTTGACTCTTCCAATCTGAAATTAAAAAAAGCGAAAAAAGAAAATATTTAATAAAATGTATCAATAATGGTAAATCAATTATAAGCAGATTTGTATTTTGTATGAAAAACTGATTTAATATCTAAGCTATTTTAGTGTCTGTCATCAAATTTTTAAGAACCCATTGACTGGGTCAACATATAGAATACGTACAATCTCAGTGGAATATACAAAAGCAATTGAAGGACTATGCCTTTTTGCCTTCCCAGCAAATAATTCATTACAAATGTCCTTACTTAAACATTATTTTAACAAGGTAATTTCGTGAGAAAAAATTAGTTATTTTTGGTCACCAAAAAATTCCTTAAATAAGTAGTTATTAGCTCAGATTAGCTGGTTATTTCAATGGGCAAAAAATAACTAAACAATTTTACCGACATGCCATTGTGAAACTAATGGTTTAATAAGGACATTTGTAATTAATTTTTTTGTTGGGTTTTTATTAGAAAACTAATGAAATGATATGAACTAAATATATTTTGTCAAAAATTTTTATATTTCAAACTAAAATAAATAAAAAATTTAAAATATGAAAATGAAAATTTAAGAGCAGCCCACTGCTAGGAAGAGCATGAATTTTAACCAAAATTGTAAATTGTCATCGATTTTTTCAGAATATTACAAAATTTAAATATTCAATTCTCTACGCGATTTGAAATAAGTTAAAGGGGTATTATCAATCAGTTCTAAAACTAGTAAAATTAGTTTGAAACTCCCCAACATATTCAAGTTAACATTTTATCAAATATTTCCACATTTTCCTTACAAAATTTACAAATTTATGATTTCAACATTTGGTGTTTTCTTAAAGTTACAGGAAAAAATTTCCTAGTAACCCTTGACAAATTTTCAATTACACGATTTGTGTAAAGACAGTGTAACAGTTATTACAAAATATTCAGGTGATGCGAAAATACAATATTCCAAATTATTGTACCATTCTTTAATAATCATGTTTTCAATAAAAAACTAGAAATCTTACGATTTCAATCTGATTTAAATACGTAAAATTATTTCTGATATTGTTTTTACTTTGAAAATCTCCAATATCATTCGACATAACGCCTAATGTACGTTTGGTCCACCTGACTAGACAGACAAAACTGAACTAAAATTTCTCCAATATTTTTTGCACCGACTACCGGTGTAATGTAATTAACTCAAAGAGAGATTGTGTGTGAGATAGAATACTAAATATATTCCCAAGATATTTCACTCAATATCCATAAGATACAAAATGTAAAATATGAGAACAAATAATAACTCATACAGTCTCTTTCTCAATTTCCATATGCTCTTTAACTCAAAAGTAACAACTAAGGAGAGATGTAATGAAAAACTGGATAAAGTAAATGACCAACATTTTGTTGGAGCAAATGTATGTAAATAATAGGGGCCGGTTTGGCTGGGTTTCAGGCTAAGTGACTGCTGACTGCCAACAAAACCAGAGATACCTACAAAATCAGCTAGCAAGCACACTCCCCGCCACTCAAAAGAGAAAAACTTCACCATCAAGTTTCGCCTGATGTTAGCGGAAGACGAGATATAGGCTCAACAGAGCAATGAGTGATTATGAGAGGGAGGTATAGGGAAGTAAAATGACAACAGAAAAGTAAAGTGGAAAAACTTGTTTCCAGCTGATAGCACAGCTGGAAATCAGTTGTTTCTTGCATCAGCTCATATGTTTATTTGTCAGTCGGTTTGTCTGTCCGGCTGACTGGCTGGCAGTCAGGCTAACTGGCTGACTTTCTGTGTATTGGTTTGTTTGTTTATTTGCTGTAGCCTACAAAAATTATGGGCTAAACACTTAAACCTATCACCAACATCAAGGCTGGGTGGCAGATACGGACGGTCGGTCGGTGGCAGGAACCGAACAAGAAACATATCCAGCAGATACATTTATTTGTGTATCTATCAAGAGGCACAGACACACACGGACATACCCTAACACCCGCAAAAAGGGGGTATGAACAACTTCCCTCATTTGGTGGGCATAAGAGCCTTGTTTCGTGGGGTTCGGGTAACAGAGGGGCTTTGTAGCAAAAATAAAAGGGGTTTCTTTTTGACAAACTTACCTGTAGCTAGAGCAAAATGAGCAGGATATTGATTTTGTACGGATAACACCTCCATTTTCATTTGTGGGCAATTGATTATTTTATAGAGTATAAAAACGAAGCAAATTTTCTTTTGAAGTATTTAACAAAATTAACTTGTTGTTGTTGTTGGGGTTTTTTAAAAAAATATCACAATTTTCATTAAGGTGGGCGACAGAATTCCTTGCGGGATCTTTATTCTGCCTTCCTGCCTTACTTTTACTTCTTCTACTTCCGTTAAGTCCTTCTTTTTCCGATTACACAAAATAAAATACGGCACAATTTCTTAAGAAATTTCAAAACTTAAAAGTTCATTTCGGACTTTCTTCTCACACTCGGCTGTGGATTAAAGTTTTTCTCCTCGTCTTGAGTCAATAGGTGGGTGGTATTTCTCTTTAATTTGTTTTTTGGTTTCAATTTTTTTGTTAACACTGTTTTAGTAGCATTGAGAAAAACTTTGTTGCACAAAAAATGTTCTTAGATTTTCTTTAATAAAAACAAAACTACTATTATTAATTTTCTGTGAGAAGTTTTTTGAAAATGTTGTAGCAAAAGCCTTCTTCTTTCTTTCTTTTAAATAAATATTTTAACAAAACAAAAAGTCTGCTGTTGTAACAATTTCTGATTATGTGTAAGTGTATGTATGTGTAATTTTTAGTTTAATAATTTTTTTGCTGCTGTTTATTTTTGTTGTCTTATTTGGCTGAGCCTTTACGGTTTTGTTGTTTTTTTGGATGAAAAGTCTGATGAGGGTTTGTTTTTGTTTGAAAATGCCGTTTTATTGTTGTTGGTTTGGCTGAATATTTTATTGTGTGTTCAACAGCAGTGCTACGAAGCTACTATTCCGGCCGGTTAGTAGCGGCGGCCTTATATAGCTGCTGCCAATCCTTTGCGCTCATTGCTGCTAGTATACAATTTACTCACTCAGTTGCGTACTCAGGTTGCACGTACATAGTACTTACTGTGTTCTATGCCGAACGAACACACACAGACTATTTCACTCAACAACAACAACCTCACACTAACATTAGGCAAAGAAGAAATCATACATACAAACATATAAGACTTGTATGTTTGTCACTATTTATCAGTTGGGGGATATTTACACTTATTGTATGTATGGAACCACACACAGAAAACAGCTGAGCACCCCTCAGACTCATATAAAGTATTCTTATTGTTGCTGTTTTAAGCTGCTCTTTGAGCTGAAATTTTCGATTCCCTTTTTACTAGGGAATCGCACATACTCACACATATACACACTCACGAGAGAAAACTAATTTATCGAATTGTTGGATATTCATTTGAGTTGTTTTGCTTTATATTATCGTTGTTGCTGTTGGGCTTGTTAGTATGTTTCCTGCCGGTAAATACATCACTACCAACAACAAAACGATTCGCAACAACATCAGCCATCTACCATTCCCGAAAAATTCGGATACATTGTTTTTCATTTTGGTTTTTGCACATCGAGGAGAATAATGTTCACAAAACAGACAATACGAGAGGCATTTGAAAAGTGTCCTTTGTGTAAAAATGAGGATTTGGCATAAATCTGGAAGAGCTGTGATTTCAACAAAAAAATCTTTGTTCGAAAACAATTCGCAAAGATTTGTCTTTCACACAATCCAGTTCCTCGAATGAAGATTTATAGGAAGAAATACAAAAATAAATCAAGAAGAATTTTTTATATTTACTGTGTATTCTATTTGTGGAAATTTTTGTTTCAACCATAAATCTCGGAATTTAGAAAATTAAAAACTCAAATATATTGCAATTTTGATTTTATTGGGATTGATATGAAATAAAAATTGTTCAAAATTAATTAAAAAATTAAGTTAATTGGAATTGGAATTTAAAAGACACTAGCAGTCACAATAAAGTCTATTGGTCTCAATTTTGAGTGTCACAGTATTTTTTCATTATACCTAGATGAACTTAATTAAAGGGTTATGGTCACTTATTGAGCTCGAAAAAAAAAAAACATTTAGTATACATAGGCACAACAAAAAGATCATTACAAACGAGATTAGGAGAACACAAAGCAGACGTCGAAAAGGGAACTCAAAAAACAGCTTTGGCGCAACACATTACAACAACAGGACATAAAGCAAACTTTGACAATGTCAAAATTTTAGACAAAATCAATAGAGAAAGAACAAGATACACAGTGGAAAGCCTGCGAATACAAGAGAAGATAAATAAGACGATGAACGTGAAAGAAGACACAAACAACATTAGTATTAGTTACCGCGCTGCAATACAAACTCAGTGATATAGATTTAAGTTGTCTCTAAAATTAGAATTTGTGTTATTATGTGTGCTTATTGACGAAGAACTTCATGTGAATATATTCTTAATTATTGTAAGTTAATTTTATATTGTCATGAAGATTAGATAGATTAATTTGATGTTTTTAATAAAATAGACCAATCCCCTGAAGATGTCAACAAACATTGACGAAACGTCGGGAAGAATGAAATAAAAGGAATTTTATTTACACAAACTTAGGTCTACCTAGCTTAACAAACAATATAAAAAACATTTTCCATGTTTTTTTTTACAAGAAACCTACAAAACTTTTTTAGAAAATTTTAATTTCATTTGAAAGGTCATACTTTGAGCTACTTTTGGATTTTTTTGTCAAAAATATTGCACAGTTGTCTGACAAATAGGCACATACGAAACACTGTGTTTACTATATTTTATGTTTTTGTGCGATCAACAAGAACCTAAAAATATCTATGTTTTAAAAATGGTGAACTCTTAAAGTCAAAATTTAAATTTTTTTAACTAAAGGAATATAAAGTTTTTCGCCAAATTTTTTTTTTTTTAAAGATCTCTGGCTTGAATTCGATCACAACTTATTGTATTCTATATACACTTTAAAATAAGCCAATAAACATTTTCGATTTTGTAAAATTTTTTAGTGACAATAATCCCTCAATAGGGTAATAAATTTGGTTTGGCTTTTCTATGGTGCTCTCTATATCTTTTTTATTTTAAAGAAATTCATATTTCTTGAGAAAATATTGAAACCAAAATAAACTGAAATTAAAATTAAACAAATAGAACAGCTATTAAAGACTATAAGCATATACAGTTTGGCAACTAGTGTATTGCAAAACCCGAAATAGTAACAAATTGCATATTAATTGTTCATTTATGGCAAAGTAAATTAACTTATTATATTTTGACGGAATAACAAAAAATCTATAGTTTTTACATAATTTGTTGCCATAAATAATTCATTAATTTGTCACAGTGTATTTGCAAACAACGCAATATTTCTTTATCACAGGAGAATATTTCACTGATTAAATGTTTTTATTAAACCACTCAACTTTGAGAATTTTTTGGGAGAAAATTTAACATTTTATATAAACATTTATTTATGTATATGAAAATTATATTTCTTAGACTTTTTAATTTTTTTTATAAAATAACTTTTTTATTCTATACGTTTGACAGGAATCGGGTCTTCTCATAAAAAATTCGAAAACTTTGAAGGGTAACATTGGTATATCAGGAAAAATGTCTAAAATTGTCTTTTCCATTTCAACAAAATCAAAAAAAAATGTTTGATACTACATCAATGATTTTTGGTACATAGATTAAGAAAAAAATCTGCATTCAAAATCTGTTTTCGTTACTAACTTTGATCGTTGCGCGCAAAAGATATGACCGTTTTAATTATGATAATTAGAACAAATTCTAAAAAAATCGCGGCTTAATATAGTTAGCTGTTATATCCTATTATCGTTAACTGAATTCGTAACCTTTGCGATGATGCAAAAAATAATCGCAAAGTCTCAATGGATTCGCGAAAAATCAAATTTGTTAAATAATTTCACGTATTTACAAACATATTTTTGAAACAATAGCGCTCATACTTACGAAAACTATGTAAAAAATTATAACAGCATCCAGACATTTTGAGGAATAAAATGAAACCAAATTGTGAAGGTTGGAGCTATAGTATTCATGTTATTTGCAAAAATACGAAGAAAATATTAGGAAAAAATTAAAATCATATTATTCTAATTTTATTTTTTTATGGTTTTATAGGAAAAGTTGGAGAAAAAATGTTTGAGTTCTTCGGCATTTTCGTGAAAATTTCACGCAATAATGATGATATTCCGTTGTAACAAATTTTTCGCTTATAGTTTTCCTATTGGATAATATTATTAGAACCTTATATTAAATCACAAGGAATTCCAATTGTGACATAACGTTAAAATAATGTTATATTGAATATTATAACATTTGAGACGCATATAAACCGCGTAATTATGAAAATGACATGATGCGCATCCGATTTTCCAACACAGCGAATCAATCCCTCTTATTTGACGTACAGTTTGTCAAATTCTATTTGGCGGCCACGATGGAGCATCTGCTGCATATTAGGGTGCAAAATACTGTAAAATGGTCATAATTTCCGCGAAGTTCATTTACATTTTATGCGCATCCGATTTCAATAATCACCATTAAAAAATACATAATTCTATGCCGTTTCAATGCGATCCATCAAGAACCGTGGATGTAGCATCGCACTCAATTTTTAGAAAAAATCTGTTATATCTCTGGATTTACGAGAGTTTTTAAATATCTGTTTTCGCACAGTTTAAACACGCGTATCAATCTATTTATTTAAGTAGAACTGACACAACCAAAACGTGTTTTAATATGCGATATTTTCAACATATTTTTTTTGCAAATTTTCGAAATTTGAGGGGTATTGGATTTTTACGCGTCGTGGCTTGTTAGATTCAGAACTAAATTTACGCGGGTTTCCACGGAAATCGAATGACATTTGTAGATTTTAAACCAAAAAAATAGGTTTTTGAGAAAAATTTACGCACAAAAATTTCGTGTTTGGGCGCAGATTACTGTGATCCTGTGGGGGCTACACCCTCATGTTATGCATTAAAAAATGCGAAATCGCGAGTACTATAATCAAATAATAACGTTTTATGGAAATCCGGCTGCGCGTCCCGATTAGAGCAAAAACTCAAAAAGCCCCATTTTTCAGGTTTCAAAATGTCAGCATCCGTTTGAGGTAGATACAGTGGATATATTAAGAAATCATACATTAGAAACTTCAACTCTGAAGTGTACTCTTTAACTTCTCCTTTGAGCATTAAGCTCTACATTGTGTTGTAAAACCACTAATTGGAAAATAACATAATGAAACTCGTTTAATTCAACGATTTTTTTACATTTGTACGACCACAGCTTCCGCTCAAATTATTATTTTAAGAAACCCCTCGGTGAATCGGGCTAAAACAGTTTATTTTACCGAAATGCGGTCAAAAGTTATGGTATAGTAAAACTGATCGCGAGTTACAATACCCCATACCTCAGTTTCAACATAAGTTAATTTTCTACAAAAAGCTTGATATACATTTTTCCAATCCATTGGAGAAAATACTCGTACTACATTCCGAACAAATCCCTGAATTTATATGGATGTAACATTTATGATTAAATTTATATAACATATATAAGTTTTTCATTCAAAATCAAAAATTACATAACAACTCCCATATATTTTCGTCGTATTTTAGATATTTGGTACGCCAATCGTGTATGATGAAATTTAAAATGTGTGACGGAATTTAGCCTAGAAAAAATTTTGCTAAATTATAATGAAATCGTATTAATAAAAGTTGACCACACTGTTGCTTTTGGTTGGACTTAGAGACGACTTTCTTTTGATTGTTTACTTAGTCCCGGTCCACACTAGCGTGAATTTCATTAAAAAATTTCATGAAATTAGGTGTTCTTAATTCGAATTCCCCACTACAGCAATTTTATGATTTTACTCTACTATGGAGGTCGATCTAGAGACGCATAATTTCATGCAATTTTTTATTGAAATCACTCTAGTGTGGACCGGGAATTACCGATAAATTTCTTTAAATACCGGAATTATAAGCATTTAAATTTTACCGATTTTTGTCGGTAACTGAAAAAATTAGTTAGAAAATCCCCCTACAGATTTGGTTATATAAAGCTACCATATATATTTTCGGCCTATTTCATGTATTTGATGCACCAAACACAAAACATCTATAAAATTTGATGAAATTTGGAAAATGTCACGAAATTCAGACTACACGCAGAGAAAAATATGATTCATTTTTATTGGAATTATACTGTACCTTTGTGATTAATTGCTCATTAAAATATTTTTCAATATATTTTAAATGAAAGTTTAATTGATTTAAGAACAATTTGGATATAATAGAATAAATAAGTATAATATTGAATACATACACTTAT